>NC_087215.1:72416395-72443895 GCF_015104395.2 Macrobrachium nipponense | reverse complement strand
TGAGCCATTCTCTCTCTCTCTCTCTAATTTGTTTCAGTCTTCTCATTCTGTCGGTTATTCATAAAATTTGTCAATTGTTTCTCCAATAATAATAATAATAATAATAATAATAATAATAATAATAATAATAATAATAATAATCCGATCTGTTGAGAAACGCCTCTCCACTCGAAGCAACAAGACGTATGGAGAGACCAACGTCCTGGAAATAAGCCCCTCCTAGACGTTACTGGAACCTTTTTAAAACGCGTTCGAGAGGTCCAGGAAGCTTATGGATGGCTTCTGTTGATCCTCAAACTTGTTTGTCAGATCAGGGACGTAAATAAAAAACACCACGCCCCCGGGAGGGAAGTTGCGATTCATAGCACGGGCACCAGTTACTAAGAGGGCTACGCTAATGTATGTTCTCTCCGTCCAGTTGATCGGGTTTGCCTAATGGAAGGCAGGAAGTATGGGACCTGTGGTTTGTTAGATAAACATATAGTATGCTCCGTCTAAGCTGAGCTGTCGACCTCTTTAGTGTGTGTTGCTCTTAGCCAAAGGGAGCTAGTTTTCAAATAGAGAGGGAATTAGATGAATAATTGAAGTCAGTGGTCGCTGTTGTGAGCTTATTCCCTATGAATAGGTTTCATCTTCTGAATAATAATAATAATTATAATAATAATAATAATAATAATAATAATAATAATAATAATAAATAATAATAATAATAATAATAATAATAATAATAATAGACAGGATACAAAATACCTGGGAATAATGGAAGGAGGGGATATAAAACACCAAGAAATGAAGGACACGATCAGGAAAGAATATATGCAGAGACTCAAGGCGATACTCAAGTCAAAACTCAACGCCGGAAATATGATAAAAGCCATAAACACATGGGCAGTGCCAGTAATCAGATACAGCGCAGGAATAGTGGAATGGACGAAGGCAGAACTCCGCAGCATAAATCCAGAAAAACCAGGAAACATATGACAATACACAAAGCACTACACCCAAAGAGCAAATACCGACAGACTATACATAACACGAAAGGAAGGAGGGAGAGGACTACTAAGTATAAGAGGACTGCGTCAACATCGAAAAAAACAGAGCACTGGGGCAATATCTGAAAACCAGTGAAGAACGAGTGGCTAAAGAGTGCATGGGAAGAAGGACTAATAAAAGCAGACGAAGACCCAGAAATATACAGAGACAGGAGAAAGACAGACAGAACAGAGGACTGGCACAACAAACCAATGCACGGACAATACATGAGACAGACTAAAGAACTAGCCAGCGATGACCAATTGGCAATGGCTACAGAGGGGAGAGTCAAAAAGAAGGAAACTGAAGGAATGATAACACGCGGCACAAAGATCAGCCCTAAGAACCAGATATGTTCAAAGTACGATAAGACGGTAATAACATCTCTCCCATATGTAGGAAGTGCAATACGAAAAGTGAAACCATAAACCACATAGCAAGTGAATGCCCGGCACTTGCACAGAACCAGTACAAAAAGAGGCATGATTCAGTAGCAAAAGCCCTCCACTGGAGCCTGTGCAAGAAACATCACCTACCTTACAGTAATAAGTGGTACGAGCACCAACCTGAAGGAGTGATAGAAACGATCAGGCAAAGATCCTCTGGGACTATGGTATCAGAACGGATAGGGTGATGTACGTGCAAACAGACCAGACGTGACGTTGATTGACAAGGTCAAGAAGAAAGTATCACTCATTGATGTCGCAATTACCATGGGACACCAGAGTTGAAGAGAAAGAGAGGGAAAAATTGGATAAGTATCAAGATCTGAAAATAGAAATAAGAAGGATATGGGATATGCCAGTGGAAATCGTACCCATAATCATAGGAAGCACTAGGCACGATCCCAAGATCCCTGAAAAGGAATCTAGAAAAAACTAGAGGCTGAAGTAGCTCCAGGACTCATGCAGAAGATTGTGATCCTAGAAACGGCACATAGTAAGAAGAGTGATGGACTCCCAAGGAGCAGGATGCAACCCGGAACCCCACACTATAAATACCACCCAGTCGAATTGGAGGACTGTGATAGAGCTAAAAAAAAAAAAAAAAAAAATAATAATAATAATAATAATAATAATAATAGGATGAAAGAAGACCCTCTTCCAACCATGTTTTGTTGAAAAGGATGGCCAAATGATTTTACATGGAGTTTTATTAATATTATTACTATTATTATTATTATTATTATTATTATTATTATTATTATATTCGGCTTTCTTGCAAACACGCCATTATCGGTCAGTAATTGGCCAATGTTCATATTTCGGTGGATATAAAAAGCGTTTTTTACAGCAGAATTGTATTCTCTCTCTCTCTCTCTCTCTCTCTCTCTCTCTCTCTCTCTCTCTCTCTCTCTCTCAGTAACCTGCTCTTTCCAAGAATAAAAATCCGAAGAAAAAACGATGTTTAAATCCACCGAAATATGAACATTGGCCAATTATCGACCGACTCTGCCCTTCAAGAGAGGCAAAGATAAGAAGAATGGAAAAAAACTCAATATTAATAATAATGATAATAATAATAATAATAATAATCTGTCTAACACTGAACGGCGACAAAGGTGGATTGTTTAGGGCCGTTACGGGATTTGTAAGTGGCAGTTGAACAGAAACCCGATTCGGGTAACAATTTCACCTGCGAGATGCGAAGTGGCTCAAATGTCACAGATGGCGGACTTCATGAAGATGCAAGGAAGAAAGACCTCGAAGACGTCGGGGATAATCCTTCTTCTTCTTCTTCTTCTTCTTCTTCTTCTTCTTGTGTTGGCCTCTATTAGTGTGTACAATTCTCCGTGAACCTCACGCGAGGCACTGTAGGCATTACTTAGGTTTCTAGGCTGCGACCCCTTTCATTCACTTTACCTTCGTTCATATTCTCTTTCCTCCATCTCACTTTCCGCAACCCTCTCTGACAATTGAGTCATAGCTCAACTGCAAGAAGGTTTCCTCTTCCTCCTCCTCTCTCTCTCTCTCTCTCTCTCTCTCTCTCTCTCTCTCTCTCTCTCTCTCTCTCTCTCTTATATTCTATATTATGCTCTTCATTCTTTCTCTTCTTCTCTACCTTTCTCTCGCGCAAGAACTCGCTCGAAAGATAATATTGTGAATTTTCCTCCTCTCTCTCTCTCTCTCCTCTTTCTCTCTCTCTCTCTCTTCCTGTTACACGAACCAGCCTTTTGTTATTTTTCATATTCACTGGACCTGACATTTTGACGGCGAATTCCCTTGACATGGTAACATTTATTTGAACCCAGAGAGCGTTATGTTCAGCGCGCAGTAAATAGCGGTGACATTATCTCTCTCTCTCTCTCTCTCTCTCTCTCTTCTCTCTCTCTCTCTCTCTGGAAACGGTTGATAAGCCTTTCACTTTGGCGATAAAGGGTCGTTCTCTCTCTCTCTCTCTCTCTCTCTCTGGAAACGGTTGATAAGCCTTTCACTTTGGCGATAAAGGGTCGATCTCTCTCTCTCTCTCTCTCTCTCTCTCTCTCTCTCTCTCTCTTTGGAAACGGTTGATAAGCGTTTCACTTTGGCGATAAAGGGTCTCTCTCTCTCTCTTTCTCTCTCTCTCTCTCTCTCTCTCTCTCTCTCTTAATCGACGACCTCTGTTGCTTTTTGTCCCAGAGGTGAAAGTTTTTTTTTTTTTTTTTTTTTTTTTGCTTATGTATATTTTCCCAGAGGACATTAGAACGTTCAACCAAACCACTCTAGTAGCCCAGGCCCGAAAAAAACCTAGGCGAAAAAAAATTGAAAGTTATCCAAAAGGAACCCAGTAAAAAAAAACCACAAGTATTTTGTACATTTGCATTATGATGTTATGTCCATAATTTTTTTTATCTCCATTATGCCAATCCTTTTCATTTATCAACCAAAAGCAAATATACCCTTTACTTACCTATAATCTTTCTTCATCTGTCAACTTTGACAGATGCATCCATCAAGCATCATCTAATAGAATATGATGTATTTACATTCAATGACAAGGCTAAGGTATTTTCTTGCGTGAGTGAGTATTCAACAGAAATACCGCGGAGTTATTCGTTATGGTTGGCTTCTTTTAAGTGGCTGATTTCTAGATTAAATATCTAGTGTCCTAGAGTTATTTGTATGAGTATCTCATCTCTAGATTAAGTAGCTAGTTTCCAAGAGTGATTTGTGAGAATATCTGATTTTTAGATTAAATAGCTAGTTTCCTAGAGTGATTTGTAAAAGTATCTGATCTGTAGATTAAATATCTAATCTCCTAGAGTGATTTGTATAAGTATCTGGTTTCTAGATTAAATAGCTAGTGTCCTAGAATGATTTGTATAAGTATCTAGACTCCAGATCAAATAGCGAGTTTCCTACAGTGATTTGTATAAGTATTTGGTCTCTAGGTTGAGTAGCTAGTGTCCTAGAGTGATTTGTTTAAGTATCTGGTTTCTAGATTAAATAGCTAGTTTCCTAGAGTGATTTGTATAAGTATCTAGACTCTAGATTAAATAGCTAGAGTCCTAGAGGGATTTGTATGAGTGTCCTATTTCTAGATTAAGTAGCTAGTTTTCCAAGAGTGATTTGCAAAAGTATTTGATCTCTAGGTTAAATATCTAGTGTCCTAGAGTTATTTGTATAAGTATCTAGACTCTAGATTAAATATCTAGTGTCCTAGAGTTATTTGTATAAGTATCTAGACTCTAGATTAAATATCTAGTGTCCTAGAGTGATTTGTATGAGTGTCCTATCTCTAGATTAAGTAGCTAGTTTCCAAGAGTGATTTGCATAAGTATCTAGACTCTAGATTAAGTAGCTAGTTTCCTAGAGTGATTTGTAAAAGTATCTGATCTCTAGGTTAAATATCTAGTGTCCTAGAGTGATTTGTATGAGTGTCCTATCTCTAGATTAAGTAGCTAGTTTCCAAGAGTGATTTGTATAAGTATCTAGACTCTAGATTAAATCGCTAAGGAGAGACAAACTACTAGCAAGTTGACTCTAGCAAACGACTTTAACTGCAGATGAGCAGTGCCATCAGTACACCTCATGTGGTGCAGTGTAGGCATTGTATAGGTTGTTTGCAACATCCCTTTGAACTCTTAGCCTTTTACTTGACCTGTTCCCATTTCTTTCTTCAATGTTCCTGTCCAACCGCTCCAACTCCCTAATTTCACCTTGAGGCACTTGATGGCTCAGAGTTTAAAGTCTTTGGAAAATGAAACGTTGAATTAAAGTCATTGGAAGATGAAACGTTGAATGAAAGTCATTGGAAAATGAAACATTGACTTGAAGTTATCAGAAAATGAAACATTGACTTAAGTCGTTGGAAAATGAAACATTGACTTGAAGTTATTGGATAATGAAACATTAAATTAAAGTCATTCGAAAATGAAACGTTGGTTTGAAGTCATTGGAAAATGAAACGTTAATTAAAGTTATCAGACAATGAAACGTTAACTTGAAGTCGTTGGAAAATGAAACGTTGATTTAAAGTCATTGGAAAATGAAACGTTGACTTAAACTCATTGGGAAATGAGACGCTGACTTAAAGTTATCAGAAAATGAAACGTTGACTTAAAGAAATTGGGAAATGAAACGTTGACTTAAAGTCATTGGAAAAGGGATCCTGATTTTGATCGCAAAATGTAGAAATAGTCAGTTTTATGTGTAATAAACCGAGAAAAAAAATGTATAAGGAAGCGTAGCGAAAAAAAAAATTGAAAAAATGAAGAGAGTAAAAATAAGACAAGTGAAAAAAGAAACCAGAAATTCAGGCAGTCGTTACCCATCCATTAAGAAGGACAAGAATGCCCGCGTCGACCCAGCATGAATGAAATGGAGCAAAAACCGCTACCGTTATCATTGCTAAAAAAAAAAAAATTAAGCAGAGATAATTTCTTTAATTCTGATACACGCAAGCCACTTTTTTTATGCACCCGAAACAGGATTTCTTATTATTAGTAGTATTATAAAAGCGACCCATGCAGTAAATAAGTTACGTTAATTTATTCAAATAGCGTCTAATCGAAACAGAAAGTATTTAGAATCTATATATATATATCTATATACTATATATATATACTATATATATATATATATATATATATATATATATATATATATATATATATATAACATATATATATATATATATATATAATATATATATATATATACATCCCTTCCCATGAAGCGAAAGCATCCACTCAAAACGATTCATATCTTCGGGAATTTAAAATAGTAATTTCTTCAAACTGGCGCACCAGGAACACAGAAAACTAAAAGCATCTTATTGAAAACGGCAATTACCTAAAAAAAATCTGCTTAAATATCAGAGTTTAATTTTTTTAAGTGATATTTTTTTTTTTTTGGCTTGATTATCCGTCGATAATATTTTCAAGCTTAAGCTCATCTATGTCATATCAGACGTCTAAAAGCATCATTGCAAAATATAACAATTTAAAATATGAAATATAGTTCAAGAGTCATAATACGATCATTTCCTCAGGAAAATTAAAGGTTAGGTCGACCGCACTTGATAATGTAATTAAGTCCGCAGACTGTCTAAGTTACATTTAATTTCATCGGCATTGTCGTTCACCTTTAGAAAACTGACTCTCTCTCTCTCTCTCTCTCTCTCTCTCTCTCTCCTCTCTCTCTCTCTATTTATGTACGCACCTTTTTCTATTACGGTTTTCATTAGAAAAAAGTAACTGAAGGTAATGGGAAAAATACAGAAAGAGGTTATCATTAATTGAAAAAGGAGGATTAATTAATATATAAATAAAATTGTAATTATAATTATTAAAATATATATGGAGAATTGTATAAGGGCAGTAACGCTTTAAACCTTCAATTGAACTTCTGCAGAAGTTCCAATAGCAGGACATCGTCAGTAGGGAGGCTGTTCCAAACCCATCGGTTTGAGGAGGAATAAAGAACTCTGGAACTGAGGAATAAAAGACCTCTGGAACTGAGGAATATAGGGCCTCTGGAACTGAGTTTTAAAGGACCTCTGTAACTTAGGAGGAAAGGAGCTCTGGAACTGTGGAACAAAGGACCTCTGGAACTGATGAGAGTAAAGGGGACCTTGGAACTGAGGAAGTAAAGGGCCTCTGGAACTGAGGTGTAAAACGAGGTGTAAAAAGACCTCTGGCACTGTGATAAAAAAACCTCTGGAATGAGGATAAAGGACCTGGACTGAGGAGTAGGAACTAATGGACGGAAGAGTAAAAGACCTCTGCCATGGTGGGAATAAAGGACCATCATGGAAACTGATAAAGGACCTCTGGAACTGAGCGGTAGGACCTCTGGCAACTGTGGAATAGGACCTCTTGAATGAGGATAAAGACCTCTGGCACTGGGAATAAAAGACCTCTGGACTGAGGAATAAAGGACTGACCTTGGAACTGAGGAGTAAAAGACCTGGCACTGTGGAATAAAAGACCTCTTGAACTGAGGAGTAAAGGACCTCTGGAACTGAGGAATAAAGGACCTCTGGAACTGAGGAGTAAAGGACCTCTGGAACTGAAGAGTAAAGGACCTCTGGAACTGAGGAGTAAAAGACCTCTGAAACTGAGGAGTAAAGGACCTCTGGAACTGAGGAGTAAAGGACCTCTGGAACTGAATAAAGACCTCTGGAAGTGAGGAGTAAAGGACCTCTGGAACTGAGGAGTAAAAGGACCCTCTGGCACTGAGGAGTAAAGGACCTCTGGAACTGAGGAATAAAGGACCTCTGGAAACTGAGAGTAAAAGACCTGGCACTGAATAAAAGACCTCTGGAACTGAGGAGTAAAGGACCTCTGGAACTGAGGAATAAAGGACCTCTGGAAGTGAAGAGTAAAGGACCTCTGGAACTGAGGAATAAAGGACCTCTGGAACTGAGGAATAAAGGACCTCTGGAACTGAGGAGTAAAGGACCTCTGGAAACCTGAGGAGTAAAGGACTCTGGAAACTGAGAAGAGTAAAGGACCTCTGGAACTGAGGAATAAAGGACCTCTGGAACTGAGGAATAAAGGACCTCTGGAACTGAGGAGTAAAGTACCTCTGGAACTGAGGAGTAAAGGACCTCTGGAACTGAGGAGTAAAGGACCTCTGGAACTGAGGAGTAAAGGACCTCTGGAACTGAGGAATAAAGGACCTCTGGAACTGAGGAGTAAAGGACCTCTGGAACTGAGGAGTAAAGGACCTCTGGAACTGAGGAATAAAGGACCTCTGGAACTGAGGAGTAAAGTACCTCTGGAACTGAGGAGTAATGGACCTCTGGAACTGAGGAGTAAAAGACCTCTGGAACTGTGGAATAAAAGACCTCTGGAACTGAGGAATAAAGGACCTCTGGAACTGAGGAGTAAAGGAACTTTGGAACTGAGGAGTAAAAGACCTCTGGAACTGAGGAGTAAAAGACCTCTGGAACTGAGGAATAAAGGACCTCTGGAACTGAGGAATAAAGGACCTCTGGAACTGAGGAGTAAGTACCCTCTGGAACTGAGGAGTAAAGGACCTCTGGAACTGAGGAGTAAAGGACCTCTGGAACTGAGGAATAAAGGACCTCTGGAACTGAGGAGTAAAATACTTCTGGAACTGAGGAGTAATGGACCTCTGGAACTGAGGAGTAAAAGACCTCTGGAACTGTGGAATAAAAGACCTCTGGAACTGAGGAATAAAGGACCTCCGGAACTGAGGAGTAAAAGACCTCTGGAACTGAGGAGTAAAGGACCTCTGGAACTGAGGAGTAAAAGACCTCTGGAACTGAGGAATAAAAGACCTCTGGAACTGAGGAGTAAAGGACCTCTGGAACTGAGGAGTAAAAGACCTCTGGAACTGTGGAATAAAGGACCTCTGGAACTGAGGAGTAAAGTACCTCTGGAACTGAGGAATAAAGGACCTCTGGAACTGAGGAGTAAAGGACCTCTGGAACTGAAGAATAAAGGCCCTCCGGAACTGGGGGGAGGGAATAAAAGGACTCTGGAATGGAAGAGAAAGGACCTCTGGAACTGTGGAATAAGGAACTTTGGAAATGAGGTAAAAAGGGCCTCTGGAACTGAGGAAGTAAAAGGACCGCTGGAACTGAGGAGTAAAGGACCTCTGGAAATTGAGGAAATAAAGGACCTCTTGGAACTGAGGAATAAAGGGACCTTCTGGAAATGAGGAAAAGGGCCCTTTGGAAACTGAGGGAAGTAAGGCCTCGGGAACTGAGGAATAAAGGACCTCTGGAAATAGGTAAAAAAGGACCTAGGAAACTGAGGAGTAAAGGCCTCTGGAAAATGAGAAAATAAAGGAACCTCTGGAACTGAGAAATAAATGACCTCGGAACTGGAGGAATAAAGGACCTCTGGAATGAAAAAAAAGGACCTCTGGAAACGGAGGAAAAAAGGACCTCTGGAACTGAGGAAGTAAAGGACCTCTGGAATGAGGTAATAAAGGACCTCTGGAAACTGAGGAATAAAGGACCTTGGAATGAGGAAAAAAGGACCTCTGGAACTTGAGGGAGTAAAGGACCCTTGGCTGAGAAATAAAGGAACCTTTGGACCTGAGGAAATAAAGGAACCTTGGAAACTGAGGGAAAAAAAGGACCTCTTGGAAAACGAGGAAAAAAGGACCTCTGGAACTGAGGATAAAGGACCTTGGAACTGAGGAAATAAGGACCTCTGGAAGTGGAAGAGGTAAAGGGACCTCTGGAACTGAGAACTAAAGGACCCTCTGGGAACTGAGGAGGTAAAGGACCTCTGGAACTGGGAAAAAAGGACCTCCGGAAACTGAGGAGTAAAGGAACTTCTGGAAAACGAGGCGTAAAAGACCTCGGAACTGAGGAATAAAGGACCTCTGGGAAGTGAAGAGAAGGACCTCTGGAACTGAGGAATAAAAGGACCTCTGGAACTGAGGAATAAAGGAACCTCTGGAACTGGGAAGTAAAGGGACCCTGGAACTGGGGAGGTAAAGGACCCCTCTGGAACTGGGAGGTAAAAGACCTTGGTGAACCGGAATAAAGGACCTCTAACTGAGGAGGAAAAGGACCTCTGGAACTGAGGATTAAAGGACCCTCTGGAACTTGAGTAGTAAAGGACCTCTGGAACGAAGAATTAAAGGACCTTGGAACTTGAAGGAATAAAGACCTCTGGAGTTGAAGAGTAAAGGACCTCGGAAATGTGGAAATAAAGGACTTCTGGAACTGGGTAAAAAAGGACCTCTGGGAAAACTGAGGAGTAAAGGAACGCTGGAAATCTGGAAAGGAGTAAAGGACCTCTGGAACTGGAGGATAAAATAAAGGACCTACTGGAAATGGAACTGAAGGAATAAGGACCTTTCCCCTGAAAACTGAGGAAAAAAGGACCTTTGGAGACTGAGGGAAGTTAAAGGACCTCTGAACTGAGGAATTAAAGGACCTCTGGAAACTGAGGAAAAAAGGACCTAAATGGAAAAATGAGAGAAAGGGACCCTCTTGGAAACTTGAGGAAACTAAAGGACCTCTGGAAACTGAGAAATAAAACCGACCTCTGGAAACTGAGGATAAAGACCTCTGGAAACTGAAAAAAGGGACCTCTGGGCCAAACTGAGGGGAAAAAAGACCTCTGGAACTGAGGGGAGTTTAAAGGACCTCTAGAACTGAGGAATAAAAGGACCTATGGAAACTGAGAATAAAGGACCTCTGGAAACTGAGGAAAAAAGGACCCTGGAAACGGAGAGTAAAGGACCACTCTGGAACTGAGGAAATAAAGGACTTTGGAAACGAGGAATAAAGGACCTCTGGAACTGAGGAAAAAAAGGACCTTTGCGAAACTGGATGGAAAAAAAGGACCTCTGGAACTGAGGAGTAAAGGACCTCTGGAAACTGAGGAATAAAGGACTTGAAAGGTGGACCGAGTCAAGGAAAAACCTTTTTTCCTTGGAAAATCTGAGAAAATAAAGGACCCTCTGGAAACTGAGGAAATAAAGGACTCTGGAAACTGGAGGAAAAAAGGACCTCTGGTAACTGAGGAGGAAAGGACCTCTGAAACTGGAGGAGTAAAAAGACTCTTGGAACTGAGGAATAAGGAACTCTGGAAAGGTGAAGAGTAAAGGACCTTCGGAAACTGGGAATAAAGGACCCTTGGAACTGAAAGGAAAAAAGGACCGCTGGAACCTTGGGAAAGGCGAAAGGACCTCTGGAACTGGAAGGAGTAAAGGACCTCTGGAACTGGAAGGAGTAAAAGACCTCTGGAACTGGTAGAATAAAGGACCTCTAGAAAGCGGAGGAGGTAAAAGACCTCTGGCGAACGGAGGAGTTAAAGGACTTCGGGAACTTGGAGGGAGTAAAAGGACCTCTGGAAACTGAGGAGTAAAGGACCTGGGAACTGAGGAGTAAAAGACCTCGGAATGAGGAGTAAAAGACCTCTGGAAACTGAAGGAGTAAAAAGACCTCCTAAATTGGAGGAGTTAAAGGCCCTCTGGAACTGGAAGGAGGTAAAAGACCTCTGGAACTGCGGAGTAAAAGACCTCTGGAACTGAAGGAGTAAAAGGTACCTCTGGAACTGAGGGGTAAAAGGACCTCTGGAACATCTGAGGGAATAAAGTAACCTCTGGAACCTGAGGAGTAAAGGAACTCTGGAATCTGAGGAGTAAAAGGACCTCTGGAAACTGAGGAATAAAGGACCATTCGGAAATGAGGAGTAAAGGACCTCTGAATGGAAAAAGGACCTCTGGAAAGGAGGAGTAAAGGAACCTTCTGGAAATGAGGAGTAAAGGAGATCTGGAACTGGAAAGGATAAAAGACTCTGAACCTTGAGGAGTAAAAGGACCTCTGGAACTGAGGGAATTAAAGGAAACCTCTGGAACCTGAGGGAGTAAAGTACTCGGAAATCAGGAGTAAAGGACCTCTTGAAACGAGAGGTAATGACTCTGGAACTGAGGGTTTTTTAAAAGACCTCTGGGCCCTAGGGAATAAAAGGACCTTCTGTAACTGAGAAAAAAGGACCTCGGAACTGAGGGAGGAAAGACCTCTGGAACTGAGGAGTACAGGACCTCTGGCAACTGAGGAATAAAGGGACCATCTGGAAAAGAGGAGAAAAGGACTTGACTGAGAATAAAAGTACTCTGGAACTGAGGAAGAGTAAAGGACCTCTGGAACTGAGGAGTAAAGGAGCTCTGGAACTGAGGAGTAAAAGACCTCTGGAAACTGTGGAGTAAAAGACCCCACCTTGGGCACTGTTGGAATAAAAAGACCTTCTGGTAACTGCTGGAGTTAAAGGACCCTCTGGAACTGGGAGGAGGTAAAAAGGGACCTCTGGAACTGAGGCGAGTAAAAGAGCCTCTGGCCAATGTGGAATAAAAGACCTCTGGAACTGAGGGAGTAAATGGACCTTTGGAATCTGAGGGAGGTTAAGGGACCTTCTGGTAAACTGGAGGAGTTTAAAAAGACCGCTCTGGAGCACTTGTGGAATAAAAGACCTCTGGAACTGAGGAGTAAAGAGACCTCTGGAACTGAGGGGATTAAAGGACCTCTGGAAATGAGGAGTAAAAGAAGACCTTTGGCACTGTGGAAATAAAATACCTCTGGTAACTGAGGAGTGAAGGAACCTTTCTTGGAACTGAGGAGTAAAGGAACCTCTGGAACTGAGGAGTAAAAGAGCCTTGGCCCACTGAGGAATCAAAAGACCTCTGGAACTGAGGAATAAAGGATCCGCTCTGGAACTGGGAGGTAGTAAAAGGACCTCGTGGAACTGAGGAGTAAAAGAACCTCTCGGCACTGTGGAATAAAATACAGTCTGAAACTGATGGAATCAAAATGGACCTCTGGAACTGAGTAAAAAACAAAAGGACCTCTGAACTGCGGAGTAAAAGACCTGGCACTGGTGGAATAAAAGCCCTCCTTGGAAACTGAGGCGAGTCAATGGGGACCTCTCTGGAACTGAGGGAGTAAAGGACCTCTGGAAAGGAATGAGGAAGTAAACAGGACCGCTCTGGAACAATGAGGAGTAAAGTGGATCGTCTTGGAAGTGGGAGGAGTAAAATGGACCTTCGGAAATTGACTGGAAATAAACGACCTCTGAACTGAGGAGTAAAGGACCTCTGGAACGAGGAGGTAAAGACCTCTGGACTGAGGAGTAAAGGACCTCTGGAACTGAGGAGTAAGACCCTCTGGAACTGAGGAATAAAGGACCTCTGGAACTGAGGAGTAAAGGACCTCTGGAACTGAGGAGTAAAGGACCTCTGGAACTGAGGAGTAAAGGACCTCTGGAACTGAGGAGTAAAAGACCTCTGGCACTGTGGAATAAAAGACCTCTGGAACTGAGGAGTAAAGGACCTCTGGAACTGAGGAGTAAAGGAACTTTGGAACTGATGAGTAAAGGACCTCTGGAACTGAGAAGTAAGGGACCTCTGGAACTGAGGAGTAAAGGACCTCTGGAACTGAGGAGTAAAGGACCTCTGGAACTGAGGAATAAAGGACCTCTGGAACTGTGGAATAAAGGACCTTTGGAACTAAGGAATAAAGGACCTCTGGAACTGAAGAGTAAAGGACCTCTGGAACTGAGGAATAAAGTACCTCTGGAACTGAGGAGTAAAGGACCTCTGGAACTGAGGAGTAAAAGACCTCTGGAACTGTGGAATAAAAGACCTCTGGAACTGAGGAATAAAGGACCTCTGGAACTGAGGAGTAAAAGACCTCTGGCACTGTGGAATAAAAGACCTCTGGAACTGAGGAGTAAAGGACCTCTGGAACTGTGGAATAAAGGACCTCTGGAACTGAGGAGTAAAAGACCTCTGGAACTGTGGAATAAAAGACATCTGGAACTGAGGAAGTAAGGTACCAATCCTGGAACTGTGGGTAAAGGGCCTCTGGGAACTTTGGAATAAATGGCCTCCTGGAACGAGGGAAAGGTAAGGACCTTCTGGAACTGAGTAGTAAAGGTACCCATCTGGAAACTGAGGATTAAAAAGGGCCCTCTAGAACCGTTTGGTAATAAAGGACCTCTGGAACTGGAGGGATAAAAGGACCATCTGGAACTTAGGAGGTAAAAGACCTCTGAAACTGAGCATTAAAGGACCTCTGGAACTGAGGAGAAAAGGACCTCTGGAACTGGGCGGAAGTAAAGGGACCCTTGGAACTGATGGAGTAAAGGGGTACCTCTTGGAACTGAGGAATAAGGACCTCTGAAACTGAGGATTAGAAGGACCTCTGGGAAACTGAAAGGATAAAGGAACCTCTGGACTGAGGAAATAAATGGAAACCTTTGGGAACCTGGAGTAGAAGGCTCGGAACTGAGGAAGTAAAGTAGTCGGTACTGAGGAATAGGGAACCTCTGGAACTGAGGAAGTAAAAAGGTCCTCTGGAAAGTTGAAGGATTAAAGTCCTCTGGAAACTGAGGAATAAAAGGGCCTTCTGGAACTGAGGAATAAAGGAAAACCTCTGGACCTGAGGAATAAAGCACCTCTGGACTGGAAAAAAGGAATAAAGGACCTCTGGAAGTGAAGAGTAAGGACTTCTGGAAAATTGAAAGGAAAAAAGGACCTCATAGGAAACTGAGGAAAAAAAGGACCTTCTGGAACTTAGAAATAAAGGCCTCTTGAACTGATGGAAGTAAAGGACCTCTTGAGCTGAGGAATAAAGGGAACCTCTGGAAGTGAAAGGAGTCCAAAAAGGACCTCTGGAACGTGAGGAATAAAGGGACCTCCTGGAACTGAGGAATAAAGTACCTTTCTGGAGGTGAAAGTAAAGGTAAAGGACCTCTGGAACTGTTGGAATAAAGGACTTTCTGGAACTGAGGTAAAAAGGACCTCTGGAACTGAGGAGTGAAAGACCTCTGGAACTGAGTACTTAAAGGACCTCTGGAAGGTGAAGATTAAAGGACCTCTGGAAACTGAGAAAATAAAGAACCTCTTGGAACTGAGGAATAAAGGACTTCTGGAACTGAGAAAAAAACAAAGGAACCTCTGGAACTGAGGGGAGTAAGAGGACCTCCTGGAATCTGGAGTAATAGGAACCTGGAACCTGATGAAATAAAGGACCTCTGAAGTGAAGAGTAAATGACCATCTTGGAACTGAGGAATAAGGACCTCTGAAACTGGAGGAATAAAGGACCTCCTGGAACTGAAGGAGTTAAAGAACCTCTGGACTGAGGAGTCAAACGGACCTCTGGAAGCTGAGGAAGTAAAGGACCTCTGGAACGGAGGAATAAAGGACCCTCTGGAAACTGTGGAAGTAAAGGACCTCTGGAACTGAAGGAGTAAAGGACCAAAATCTGGAACCTGAGGAGTAAGGACCTCGGAACTGAGGAGTAAAAATGGACCTCCTGTAACTGTGGAATAAAGGAACCTCTGGAACTGAGGAGCAAAGGCCTCTGGAAACTGAGGAGTAAAAGGAGATCCTTTCCTGGCAAACTGAGGTGTAGTAAACCTTGGAACCGAGGAATAAAGGACTCTGGAACTGAGGGAATAAAGGACCTCTGGAACTGAGGAGTCAAGGTACCTCTGGAACTGAGGAATAAAGGACCTCTGGTAACTGAGGAAGTATAAGGACCTCTGGAACTGGCGGAGTAAAAGTTACCCCTGGAACTGAATGGTAATAAAGGAACTCTGGAACTATGAGTAAAAGGACCGCTCTGGAAACTGAGGAGTAAAGGTCCTCTGGAACTGAGGAATAAAAATGGACCTCTGGAACTGAGGAACTAAAGGACCCCTCTGGAAAGGAAGAAGAATAAGGGACCTCTGAACTGGAGGAATAAAGGAGCCTCTCTGGAACTGAGGAATAAAGGACCAATCTGGAACAGAGGAAAAAAGGACCGCTGCTGGAACTGAGGAAATAAAGGACCTCTGGAAGTGAAGAAGTAAAGGACCTCTGGAATTTGAGGAATAAAGGACCTCTGGGTAAGTGGAAAAATACTGGACCTCTGGAACTGTGGAATAAAGGACCCTCTGGAACTGAGGAATAAAGGACCTCTTGGAACTGAAGGAAATAAAGGGCCTCTGGAACTGGAGGAGTAAAGGTCCTCTGGTAAGTGAAGAGTATAATGGGACCTCTGGAAACTGAGGTATAAAGGAGCCTCTGGGAACTGAGGAATAAACGGGAGCCCTCTGGAACTGGGAGGAACAAAGGACCATCTGGAACTGAGGAAAAAAGGACCTCCTGTAACTGAGGAATAAAGGGACCTCTTGAAGTGAAGGGAGTAAAGGACCTCTTGGAACTGAGGAATAAAAGGACCGTCTTGAACTGGGAGGGATTAAAGGACCTCTGGAACTGAGGAATAAAGGACCTCTGGAACTGAGGAATAAAGGACCTCTGGAACTGAGGAGTAAAGGTCCTCTGGAACTGAGGAATAAAGGACCTCTGGAACTGAGGAATAAAGGACCTCTGGAAGTGAAGAGTAAAGGACCTCTGGAACTGAGGAATAAAGGACCTCTGGAACTGAGGAATAAAGGACTTCTGGAACTGAGGAAAAAAGGACCTCTGGAACTGAGGAAAAAAGGACCTCTTGAACTGAGGAATAAAGGACCTCTGGAAGTGAAGAGTAAAGGACCTCTGGAACTGAGGAATAAAGGACCTCAGGAACTGAGGAATAAAGGACCTCTGGAAGTGAAGAGTAAAGGACCTCTGGAACTGTGGAATAAAGGACTTCTGGAACTGAGGTAAAAAGGACCTCTGGAACTGAGGAGTAAAGGACCTCTTGAACTGAGGAAATAAAGGACCTCTGGAACTGAGGAATAAAGGACCTCTGGAACTGAGGAAAAAAGGACCTCTGGAACTGAGGAAAAAAGGACCTCTGGAACTGAGGAGTAAAGGACCTCTGGAAAACTGAGGAGGACCACCTCTGGAACTGAGGAAATAAAGGACCTACTGGAAGTGAAGAGTAAGGATCTCTGGAAACTGAGGAATAATGACGACCTCTGAACTGAGAGAACTAGGACCTCTGACTGAGGAGGAAGAAAAACCTCTGGAACTGAGGGATAAAGGACCTCTGAACTGAGAGGGTAAAGGACCTCGGGTGGGTAAGTGAGAATAAAGGAAGGACCTCTGGAAGTGAAGGAGTAAAGGACCTCTGGAACTGTGGAATAAAGACCTCGGGAAATGAAAAAAAGGAAGTAAAGGAAACTTGCGGAAGTAAAGGAACCTCTGCTCTGGAACTGAGGAGTAAAAAGAGACCTCTGGAACTGACGAGTAAAGGAGGACCTCTGGAACTGAGGAGTAAAGGACCTCTGGAAACTGGAAGGAGTAAAGACCGCCTAGCACGCGGCCTTCTGGAACTGTGGAAATAAATGGAACCATCTGGAAAACTGAGGAGTAAAGTAACCTGCCTCCTCCCTCTGGTAAACTGGAGGAAGTAAGTACCTCTGAAGGACCTCTGGGAACTGAAGGAGTAAAAGGAAAAAACCCTCTGAACCGAGCGGTGAAAAGACCCCCTCTGGCTGGGGTGCTTTGGAGGGGGTGCTTCTGTGGAATAAAAGGAAAAAACTCTCTGAACCTTGGAAAGGAATAAAGGACTCCCCTGAACTGGAGGAGAATTAAAGGAACTTTGGGAACTGGATGAGTAAAGGAATCCTCTGGAAACTGATAAGGTAAAGGTGAAATCCTCTGGAACCTGAGGATTAACGGACCTTTGGAACTGAGGAGTAAAGGAACCTCTGGAAACTGGAGGATAAACCGTACCTCTGGAACTGTGAATAAAGGACCGTTGGAACTAAGGAATAAAGGGAAACACTCTGGAACTGAAGGTTAAAGGACCTGCTTGGGTGGGAACTACTGAGGATAAATTACCTCTTGAACTGAGGAGTGGGTACAGGATACCTCTGGAACTGAGGAGTGAAGAAGACCTCGGAACTGTTGGGGAATAAAAAGACCTCTGGAACTGAGGAATAAAGGACACTGCCTTCCCACCTCTTGGACTGAGGAGTAAAATACCTCTGGGCACTGTGGAATAAGAAGGACCTCTGGAACTGAGGAGCTAAAGGACCTCTGGGACTGTGGAATAAGGAAAGACCCTCTGGAACTGAGGGAGTAAAAGACCTCTGGAACGTGGCATAAGAAGACCTAGCATCCCATGTATCTGGAACTGAGGAGTATAGTACATCTGAACTGAGATAAAGGGCCTCTGGAACTGTGGATGAAAAGGACCTCTGGAACTGAGGGTGTCAAGGAACCCTCTGGTTGACTGATGAGTAAAAGAAGATCTCGTTGAACCTGAGGAGTAAAAGGACCATGCTGGAAACTGAGGAGAAAAGGTCCTCTGGGGAACGTTGCCGGATAAGCACCTCTTGGGAGCTGAGGAGTAAAGTAACCTCTTTGAACTGATGAAAATAAATGAACCTCTGAACCTGAGGGGGGAATATATGACTTCTGTAAATGAGGAGTAAAGGACCTCTGAACTTGAGGATAGAAGGCCTGTTATTCTGGAACTGAGGAGAGAAGGACTCTGTCTGCGAACTGAGGATTAAAGTACCTCTGTACATGAGGTAATACAGGACCCCTGGGAAACTGCGGAGTAAAGGTCTCTTGAACTGGAGGAGTAAAGGGTCCTCTGAACTTAGAATAAAGGAACCCTCTGGACTGAGGGATAAGAGGACCAGGGTCGGAAGTAATAAAGTACGGACCCTCCTCTGCCAACTGAGAAATAAGGGACCTCTGGAACTGAGGAAATAAAGGACTTCTGGACTGAGGGAAAAAACGGACCTCTGGAACTGATGAAAACAGGACCTCTTGGAACGGAGAAAAAAATAAAGGACCTCTGTAACTGATGAGTAAAGGACTTCTTGAACATGAGAGATACAAATGAACCTCTGGAAGTGAAGAGTACAGGACCTCTGGACGACTGAGGAATAAAGACCTCTGGGACTGAGGAATAAAGGGACCTCTTGAGGTGAAGAGTAAAGACACATCTGGAACTTTGGAATAAAGGACCTTCTGGAACTGAGGGTAAAAAGGACCGCTGGGAACTAAGGAGTGAAGGACCCTCTGGAACTGATGAATAAAAAAAAAAGTGACCTCTGGAGAGTGAAGAGTAAAGGAACCTCTGGAAAAACTGAGAAATAGAGAACCTCCTTGGAACTGAGGAATAAAGGGACTTTTTTCTTTTTTCTTTTTTCTTTTTTTTTTCTTTTTTTTTTTTTTTTTCCTGGAACTGAGGAAAAAGGACCTCTGGGAACTGAGGAGTAAAGCCTCTGGAACTGAGGAGTATGTGAACCTCTGGAACTGAGGATACAAGGTACCCTCTGGAGGGTGAAGAGTAAAAGGACCTCTGGAACTGAGGAATAAGGACCTCTGGACTGAGAATAAATGGACCTCTTGAACTGAGGAGTAAAGACCCGTCTGGAACTGAGTGAGTAAAGGACCCTCTGGAACTGAGGAGTAAAGACCTCTGGAAACTGAGGAGTAAAAGGACCTATGGGCACTGTGGAATAGAGGACCTCTTCGAAAACTGAGGAGTAAAGGACCTCTGGCTCTGTCTGGGAAACTGAGGAGTAAAAAACCTCTCTCTCTGAACTGGGGGAGGATTAAAAAGGGACCTCTGTGCTGCTAGCTCTGGAATCTGAGGGAGCAAAGTACCCTCTGGAAGCTGATGAGTAGAGAGGACCTCTTGGAACTGAGGGTAAAGTTACCTTTTGGAACTGAGAATAAAGGACCTTCTGGAACTGAGGCATAAGGACCTCTGGAACTTGAGGAGTAAAGGACCTTAAGCAATCTGGTAACTGAGGAATAAAGGACCACTCTGTAACTGAGGAAGGGGTAGAAGAACCTCTGAACACTGATGAGTAAAGTCCCACCTGGAACTGGAGGAAATTAAAGGACCAATCTCTGAACTGGAGTAAAAGAACGAACAATCCCCCCGGTCTGGAAAACTGAGGAATAAAGACCTACGGAAGGGAAGAGTAGAGGAACCTCTGGAACTCGGGAATAAGGACTCTGTAGACTGAGGAATAAAGGACATCTGGAACAGAGGAAAAAAGGACCTCTGTAACGAGGAATAAAGGACCTCTGGAGTGACGATTAGAGGGCTTCTGGAACTGAGAATAAAGCCTCTGGGAATGAGAGTAAAGGACCTCTGGGAACTGAGGAAATAAAGTGCCTCTGGAACTGAGGAATAAGGACCTCTGGTAACTGAGGAATAAGGGGCCTGCTGGAACCTGAGGATTTTTGGGGAAAGGTCCTCCTCTGGGAGTGAAGAGTAAGGACTTCTCTCTGGGAACTGAGGTATTACAAGGAAAGAAGATGATAAGGAAAGCAAAAAAAAAGAATAAGAGAAAAGATCAGAGAAAAAAAAAAAAGAAAAAACCTTACTCTCTCATCTCTCCTGGACTGGGATAAAGGCCTCCTCTGAACTGAGGAAAAGGACTCTGGAAACTGAGGAAGAAAGGGAAAAAAACCCCCCCCTCTGGGAACTGAGATAAAGGGACCTCTTGAAGTTAAGAGGTAAGGACCTGTGACTGAGAATTAAAGGACCCTCTGTAACTGAGGATTAAAGGACCTCTGGGAACTGAGAATAAAGGACCTCGGAAACTGATTAATAAAAAGGACTCTGGAAACTGAGGAGTAAAGGTCCTCTGGAACTGCGGAATAAAGGACCTCATGAACTGAGGAATAAAGGAGACTTTCTGGAACTGAGCACGAAAAAAAGGACCTCTGGAACTAGGAAAAAAGGACCTCTGAATACTGAGGAATAAGTAGCTCTCTGGAAACTTAGGAAAAAACGGAGCCTCTGGTAACGGAGGAAGTAAAGACCTCTGGGAACTGAGGATAAAGGACCTCTGGAACTGAGGGAGTAAAAGAGGACCTCTGGAACTGAAGGAATGAAGGACCTTTTGGGAAAGTGAAGAGTAAAGGATCTCTGGAACTGAGGAAAATAAAGGACCTTTGGTCCCAACTGAAAGGAGGATAAAGGCCTCTGGAACTGCCCGGAATAAAAAGCCTCTGGGGGAACTGAGGAGTAAAGGTCTGGAAAGTGAATAAAGGTAAAGGGACTCTTTGTGGGACCCCCTGGAAGGGGGGAAATCAAGGACCCCCCTCTTGGAAAAACTGAATAAAGGACCTCTGGGACTGAGGAATAAGGAAACCAATCTGGAACCTGAGGAAAAAGGAACCTCTGGACAATGAGGAAAAGGAAAACCTCTGACAGGTTGATCGTAAAGGACCTCTGGACTGAGGATAAAGGCCCTCTTTGGGGGACTGGAGGAATAAAGACCTATGTAACTCAAAGAATAAATGAACCTCCTGGAAACTGGAGGAATTAAAGACCTCTGGAACTGATTAAAGGTCCGCTCCTTTGGAACTAAAGAGGTAAATAAAGGTCGGCTCCTGGAACTGGAGGGTAAAGGACCCTCTTGGAACTGAAAAAAGGATAAGCCAACCTGTAACTGGAAGGGAATAAAGGACCTCTGGAAAAAAGTGAACCTCTGGAAGTGGGAAGGGAAGTAAAGGAACTCTGGAACTGAGGGTAATAAGACCTCCTGGAACTGGAGAAACCCCAAAGGACCTGGAACTGAAGGAATAAATGACCTCTGGAACGAGGAATAAAGACCTCTGGAACTGAGGATAAAGGTCTCTGGAACTGAGGAGTAAGTTCCTCTGGAACTGAGGAGTAACGACCTCTGGAACCCTGAGGAATAGCAACCTCCTGCCACGAAAGGAATAAAAGGCCTCTGGAAGTGGAGAGGGTAAGGACCAATCTGGAACTGATGAATAAAGGGACCTCTGGAAGTAAAGGCGACCTCTGGAACCCTGAAGAATAAAGGACCTCTGGAAGTGAATAGTAAAGGACCTCTGGAACTGAGGAGTAAAGGACCTCTGGAAGTGAAGAGTAAAGGACCTCTGGAACTGAGGAATAAAGGACCTCTGGAAGTGAAGAGTAAAGGATCTCTGGAACTGAGGAATAAAGGACCTCTGGAACTGAGGAGTAAAGGACCTCTGGAACTGAGGAATAAAGGAACCTCTGGAATTGAGGAATAAAGGACCTCGGAACTGAGGAGTAAAGGACCTCTGGAACTGAGGAGTAAAGGACCTCTGGAACTGAGGAGTAAAGGACCTCTGGAACTGAGGAGTAAAGTACCTCTGGAACTGAGGAGGTTAAACCTCTGGAACTGAGAATAAAGACCTTGGCACTGAGGAGTAAAGTACCTCTGGACTGAGGAATAAAGTAGTCTGGAACGGAGGAGGAATCCTCTGGAAAGAACTGAGAATAAAGGACCTCTGGCACTGAGGAAGTAAAGTACCTCTGGAATGCGGAATAAAGGACCTCTGGAAACGTGAGGAATAGAGGAATAAAGGGCCTCGGGAACTGAGGAATAAAGGACCTCGGTGGAACTGACAATGGAAGAACTAAAGGACCTCTGGAACTGAGGAATAAAGGACCTCTGGAACTGAGGGAATCAAAGGACTCTGGAACTGAGGAATAAAGGACCTCTGGAACTGAGGAATAAAGGACCTCTGGAACTGAGGAATAAAGGACCTCTGGAACTGAGGAATAAAGGACCTCTGGAACTGAGGAGTAAAGTACCTCTGGAACTGAGGAGTAAAGTACCTCTGGAACTTTGGAATAAAGGACCTATGGAACTGAGGAGTAAAGGACCTCTAGAACTGAAGAATAAAGGACCTCTGGAACTGAGGAATAAAGGACCTCTGGAACTCTGGAGAAGTTCGACTACGAGGCACTATACTGCGCATTGGTGTTCCTGCCGTTCGGCGAATCAGAGAAGGAGAAGCGATAATTAGTTGTCGTATTTATTGTCTCATTTAAATGAGGAATATATATATATATATATATTATATATATATTATATATTAATTATATAACATATATATAATATAATAATAGACCTATAGATATAATATATATTATTAATTTAATTATTTTCCTGATATAAGGATTATAGAATAATTAATATTTATTATATTAATTAATATATGTATATCTATATATATATATATATATATATATATATATTTATATGGGGGTGGTGTCCTCCCTATGCGTAGGTGCAAATAAATGAACAAAATACAATTTTCTAAACCATTGTTTAGTGTGCTATTTCAGTTCTTCTTGCAAATATCTTCAACTCATACCTCATTATCGAATATTTTTTTTTTTTATATCTATATATATATATAAATATATATATATCTATATATGTATCTCTTATATATATATATGATATGTGTGTGTATGTATGTATATATATATATATATATATATATATATATATATATATATATATACACGCAGGATTTCTGATGACACCTTATCTAAGTATAATTGATATCCATTTGCTGTTTCGCCCCATCAGTATTACTCTTTTCCACTTCATTCATTCCTTAAACGGTACTTCGCGAAGTCTTTGATTAAATCTAATATAGAAATCAATTTATAAAAAAAAAAAGGCAAGACCAATTATATCCAGAAAATAGCTACCCGAGTCAAGTGAACCGTGTTTGACGAAGACATTGAAAATTCCTTACGTGCCTAGGTCACTGGAGCCGTTTTATTATGACGATCACCGGAGCGTAACGTAGTTGCTTAGACCTCATATACGATGCGCATTGGAGCATTAAAATGAGGATGATGGAGTCGTGTGATCATTGCGTACAAAGTTACGCGCGGAGCCGCGGTCACGCGCGCATGATTCACTCTCGAGTTTTAAACTGAGACACTTCTTCGCTTGTTATTTTTTGACTGAGCTGGCCTTATGCCAGCACGGGCTCTTGCTCATAGAGCAGCCCGTACAAAAATAAAAAATAAATAAATGTGCGTCGATCTATTTCAAGTTTGCCTCCTTAAGGGGGTAGGGCCGTCATTGCCCGCTCACGCGGTGCACTGTAGGCATTCCTTAATGTCCTTTGCAGCGTCCCCTCGGTTGCTACCTGCTACAACCCCTGGCGTTCCTTTTACTGCGCCTCCGTGCATGTTCTACTTTCCATCTTACTTTTCCTCTTCTAGCAATTGTTTCATAGTGCAACTACGAGGTGTTCCTCCTGCTCCACCTTTCCAATCTACCTACTCACCATTTCCTTTGAGCGTTGAATGACCTCATAGGTCCCAGCGCTCGGCCTTTGGCCTAAATTCTATATTCCTGTTCCTTAAGTGTATTTAGTAAGAAATGGAACGCGTAAAGAAAATGATCCATGAAAAAGTGTTATACTGATTAAAAAATAATATTTTATAGAGCATAAAGAAACTACTTATCAAATGACAGGAAGAGATTCACGAGTAGACAGCTTGTTAAGGATAAATACAGTGCGCCTAGCATAATTTATTGGTCCAGTATCATCACAAGTCCAGAATAAGGTAGAAGCGCCTGGAAGCGAAACTTCAGGATTCAGCTTTGTAAAAATCGTAACCTTCCAGCGAAAAGAATGGTTTACTTAGTAACTAGGAAGAGTAATATATTATAGTCTCGCAGGTGGAGTCACATCGGCAACTCTTCCCGGTCGATTTTTGCATCTTGCACACTTGGCACCAGTTAGGCTATATTGTTGTTTTGCAGGAATGCAAGGTCTGCCAGCAAGACTGGTAAAATATGCCAAAACTAAAGCACTTTTCAAACATGGTCCCAAGCGTTTTAGTGTAATAAAATCAACTTTTTTTACACTTATTCCAGGTCTGACATCAAGGCGCTGGTAAAATATGCCTAACAAAATTGCCATCGAGCTTATTCGTGCAATAAAATCCAGCCTCTTGACAACACTTCTTCGAGAAGCCTTGGAAGGTTAGCGTTAAATCCAGGTGGAACATAAACAAATTCTTAAAAATTTAGGCATTTATTAGAACTACCTTGAGCGGCCGACTGCCTGTTTGAGTGTTCGATGCAAATGTATGCAAAAGAATGAGGCGAGAAAAAATAATCCGGAGATAAAATAAATTCGGTGTTCTACGAATTAAATCCAGACATGGAGTTGTCGCGTGATGTCCCGCGTAGTCTAAACTCGTATTGATCTCGTCTCACTTTTCCCAGCAAGTTGTGAGGGAGGAGATGCTAATCCATTTGTTCTTGGACTATTATTATTATTATTATTATTCTTTACGTCGTCGCTTCTAATGATCGCACTCACCAAGACTCTGATTTTTAAGATGAAAGGAGTCATTGAAGACTCGATTCTGTGCGACTCAAAGGCTGCGTTGATAGCAAGCGAATCGAATCGATTCAATTCATAAAGAATCAACACGATTCATGATTCGTCGTGATTCGACACGCTGATTTCAGTGTCATCGTTGACACCAAGCGAATCGAATCGATTCAATTCATGAAGAATCAACACGATTCGTGATTCGCCTTGATTCGACACGCTGATTTCAATGTCGCCGTTGACACCAAGCGAATTGAATCTATTCAATTCATAACGAATCAACACGATTCATGATTCGTCTTGATTCGACACGCTGATTTCAGTGTCATCGTTGACACCCAGCGAATCGAATCGATTCAATTCATGAAGACTCAACACAATTCGTGATTCGTCTTGATTCGACACGCTGATTTCAATGTCGCCGTTGACACCAAGCGATTCGAATTGATTCCAGTCACGCCGGTTAGCTTGGTGTCAACAGTGATATTGAAATCAGTGTGTCGAATCAAGACGAATCACGAATCGTGTTGATTCTTCATGAATTGAATCAATTCGATTCGCTTGGTGTCAACGCAGACCCAGTTCACTTTTGGGAAAGGTTCTCCTCTCCAGGAGATTTGAGACGTCGGTTCCAGGGTCACACTTTTTTTTTTTTTTTTTTTTTTTTTTTTTGTCAGGTGGTCAGTTTTCCTGGAGAATCTTGAGAGCAAAATTGCATACCATTGATTTTAAGATCGCTGGAGTCTTTGGTAACAACGTCTTGCACGACTACGATTGTTTTATAGAAGTATCTAAGATTCTTCAGTAATAGAATCCTAGAATATTCAGTTAATAAAAATCCTATACTACAAAAACCATTTTATAGAAACATCTAAGATTCCCTGATAATAAAATCCTATACGACAAACACTACTTTATAGAAGCATCTAAGAATCTTCAGTAATAAAATCCTATACAACAAAGACTATCTTATAGAAGCATCTAAGATTCCTCAATAATATCTTATACGACAAAGACTATTTTATAGAAGCATCTAAGATTCCCCGATAATAAAATCCTATACGACAAACACTACTTTACAGAAGCATCTAAGATTCTTATCCGCGTCAGTTCTCAACGACAGAAACTCGCGATCACACTTATAAACGATCACACTTATAAACGATCACACTTATAAACGATCACACTTATAAACGATCACACTTATAAACGATCACACTTATAAACGATCACACTTATAAACGAGCCACGTTTCTGATGTGGCATGCCATATCGCAACTCGAGTCTGTGTGAGAATTCGTAGCACGAGTCAATGGGCTGGTTTCGTAACGACAAGGACGTGTTCGATTACGTTTCTTTACTATCGGATTCTGTCTGCGCTGATATTACTACACCTGTGTCTGGCGGTTTCTTCGCCTGCAACGCCGTCAGAGTGCCTCACGTGGCGCACTGTAGGCATTACTTCAGAGGGTTCTTTGCGGCGTCCCTTCGGTCCCTAGCTGCAACCCCTTCAATTCGGCTACTATTAGAGATATGTATGCATGCATGTGTGTGTGTGTATATATATATATATATATATATATATATATATATATAGTATATATATATATATATATATATTACACAGTATCAAAAGCTATTTTTCCCAGGCGCTTAACAACCATCAAGTCCTACCGAAATGCAGTAAAACGAGACACAAATACCACATTACCTCAATTTGGTGTTACAAGGTGATTCCACTGACGCAGGTATTTGGGTCTTAAATAGCCCGGCAGTCAGTCCTTAAACATTCTGACAGGGGTGGGGTGGGGTGGGGAAGAGGTTTTAACATCTGATGTATGCCAGAATATTGGAAAATGAGAACACGTTGAATTTCACTGACCAAAACACGGAAATGTTGATTAAGCTCTTTCCTGTGTTGACATTATTTTATTTTGAACATTCTGTAAAAGTTGTCCCAAATACGATTGTGTATAATCTTCATAGAGTGGATTTTAGTTTTCTGTTCAAGAAAACTATTGTGCAGGCTTTGTCTGTCAGTCCTTGTGTCATTTCGCGCGTGTACAACTTCTAGTTCATGATTTGAAATTTTGCGTTTTCTGTGCTGTAGTGTGAGTGGAAAAGAAACTGGTGGATGGTCCTGAGTCCTCATGCGACTTCTGAGAGAGAGAGAGAGAGAGAGAGAGAGAGAGAGAGAGGAGGGAGATGAGAGAGAGAGAGAGAGCGTTACAAGGAGTTACAAATTAGGATGTCTCAAAGACTTGTTATAGTCCATCCTAAGAGGAGACATCGTGTGCTCACTTATCTCTAGGAGTAGGTTTTACTGTGCATTCACAGTGTCCTTCTAATGATTTTGTCTAGCTTACTTTTAAACTCTTCCACGCTGTTGCTGTTTACAACTGCTGGAGGCAGTTTATTCCACGTGTCACATATCTTGTATGCGAAGAGATCCCCCCAATGAGATGTGTTGTATATCTTCAGTTCTA
>NC_087215.1:72333895-72411395 GCF_015104395.2 Macrobrachium nipponense | reverse complement strand
TTACTGGCACTGCCCATGTGTTTATGGCTTTTATCATATTTCCGGCATTGAGTTTTGACCTGAGTATCGCCTTGAGTCTTCTGCATATATTCTTTCCTGATCGTGTCCTTCATCTCTTGGTGTTTTATATCTCCTCCTTCCATTATTCCCAGGTATTTGTATCCTGTCTCATCTATGTGTTTGATGTTGCTCCCATCTGGTAGCTTTATCCCTTCAGTTCTCGTTACTTTGCCTTTTTGTATGTTGACTAAGGCGCATTTTTCTATTCCAAACTCCATCCTGATGTCCCAGATACAATCCTTACAGTCTGGATTAGGGTTATCTATTTCCTTGATGCTCTTACCATACAGCTTGATGTCGTCCATGAACATCAGATGGTTGATTCTGTTACCTCTTTTCTTGAGTTGGTACCCGGCATCCATCTTCTGTAGTACTTTTGTCATGGGAATCATGGCTACTACGAAGAGTAGTGGGGACAGTGAGTCGCCCTGGAAGATCCCTCTCCTGATATTAACCTCTGCTAGTCTTATTCCAGAGCTTGTAAGTATTGTATTCCAGTTGTGCATTGCATTTTTGAGGAAGCTGATGGTGTTTTCCTCTGCCCCATATATTTTCAGGCATTATTATTATTATTATTATTATTATTATTATTATTATTATATTATTATTATTATTATTAGATTATTATTATTATTAAAAGAAAAAGGAACAATCCCTATTATTATCATTATTAAAAGGAAAGAAAAGGAACACTCAGAGGAATACTGAAAACTGGAACTGTTCCGTCCTGGTGCCCACAGTACTCCGCTAACACCCCTCCCTTGACCTCAGGTCAAAGCGATGCCCACCTGCTTGTAAAAGTATTGCAACGGTCCTGCGACTTGTAGCAAATATTGTATATATATGAGAGGGAGTTGTCTCCTTATGCCAAAGCGACGGATGGGCGAAGTTGCAAACAGACAACATCTTTGTTTCGTGTTCCGTGTTCCGTGTTCCCCGAAATCTTGATAAGATAGACGTCTATCCCCCGTTTCAGAATGTCTCCGTAGATGTGTGATTTTTACTTATGTTTGCTTATTTTTAGGTCATTCTGGTCCGAATATCTCTCTTTCGTGTTCCGTGTTCCGTGTTCCCCTCAATCTTGATAAGATGGATATTCGTTCCACGTTCCAGACTGGTCTCTGTAGATGTGGCTAACATTTGCTTATTTTTAGGTGTTTCTGATCCGAATATCTCTATTTCGTGTTCCGTGTTCCGTGTTCCCCGCATCTTGTTACAGTCAACATTTGTTCCGTATTTCAGAATGCCTCTACAGATGTTGAATTTTTCATGTTTGTGCTCATTTTCATCGTAATTCTAAATCGAGTAGCCATCGATGCTGATTTATCTTAACGTCGTAGGTAATATTCGCATATCAACCTCTTATTTCGCTTCAGTAAGAATGAATTTTAAACTGATTTCAGTAAGTAACGCCTGCATGGCACCCTGATTATATAGGAGATAGTCTTCAGTTAGCTCATATCGTAGCTGTATAGGTAAGGTCCGCATATCAATAAAAGTATTGAAACCTTTTATTTTATCTAGCGCCTTCGCCTGCTTTTTTGTAACCGTGAATTTGAAAGCTAGCTTACTCAATGATTATTATTATTATTATTATTATTATTATTATTATTATTATTATTATTATTATTATTATTATCCAGAAGATGAACCCTGTTCATATGGAACAAGCCCACCACAGGGGCCATCGACATGAAATTCAAGCTTCCAAAACTTATTATTATTATTATTATTATTATTGTTATTATTATTATTTTTTTTTTTTTTTTTTTTTTTTTTATTTTTTTTTTTTTTTTTTTTTTTTTTTTTTTTTGCTCTATCACAGTCCTCCAATTCGACTGGGTGGTATTTATAGTGTGGGGTTCCGGGTTGCATCCTGCCTCCTTAGGAGTCCATCACTTTTCTTACTATGTGTGCCGTTTCTAGGATCACACTCTTCTGCATGAGGCCGAGCTACTTCAGCCTCTAGTTTTTCCAGATTCCTTTTCAGGGATCTTGGATCGTGCCTAGTGCTCTATGATTATGGGTACGATTTCCACTGGCATATCCCATATCCTTCTTATTTCAATTTTCAGATCTTGATACTTATCCATTTTTTCCCTCTCTTCTCTTCAACTCTTGGTGTCCCATGGTATTGCGACATCAATGAGTGATACTTTCTTCTTGACTTTGTCAATCAACGTCACGTCTGGTCTGTTTGCACGTATCACCCTATCCGTTCTGATACCATAGTCCCAGAGGATCTTTGCCTGATCGTTTTCTATCACTCCTTCAGGTTGGTGCTCGTACCACTTATTACTGCAAGGTAGCTGATGTTTCTTGCACAGGCTCCAGTGGAGGGCTTTTGCCACTGAATCATGCCTCTTTTTGTACTGGTTCTGTGCAAGTGCCGGGCATTCACTTGCTATGTGGTTTATGGTTTCATTTTTCGTATTGCACTTCCTACATATGGGAGAGATGTTATTTCCGTCTATCATACTTTGAACATATCTGGTTCTTAGGGCCTGATCTTGTGCCGCTGTTATCATTCCTTCAGTTTCCTTCTTTAGCTCTCCCCTTTGTAGCCATTGCCAATTTGTCATCGCTGGCTAGTTCTTTAGTCTGTCTCATGTATTGTCCGTGCATTGGTTTGTTGTGCCATTCCTCTGTTCTTTCTGTCTTTCTCCTGTCTCTCCTGCTCGTATATTTCTGGGTCTTCGTCTACTTTTATTAGTCCTTCTTCCCATGCACTCTTTAGCCACTCGTCTTCACTGGTTTTCAGATATTGCCCCAGTGCTCTGTTTTCGATGTTGACGACGCAGTCCTCTATACTTAGTAGTCCTCTCCCTCCTTCCTTTCGTGTTATGTATAGTCTGTCCGTATTTGTCTTGGGTTGGGTAGTAGCTGTGTAGTGTCATTTGTTTCCTGGTTTTCTGATCTATGCTGCGGAGTTCTGCCTTCGTCCATTCCACTATTCCTGCGCTGTATCTGATTACTGGCACTGCCCATGTGTTTTATGGCTTTTATCATATTTCCGGCGTTGAGTTTTGACTTGAGTATCGCCTTGAGTCTCTGCATATATTCTTTCCTGATCGTGTCCTTCATCTCTTGGTGTTTTATATCTCCTCCTTCCATTATTCCCAGGTATTTGTATCCTGTCTCATCTATGTGTTTGATGTTGCTCCCATCTGGTAGCTTATACCTTCAGTTCTCGTTACTTTGCCTTTTTGTATGTTGACTAAGGCGCATTTTCTATTCCAAACTCCATCCTGATGTCCCCAGATACAATCCTTACAGTCTGGATTAGGGTATCTATTTCCTGATGCTCTTACCATACAGCTTGATGTCGTCCATGAAACATCAGATGGTTGATTTTGTTGCCTCTTTTCTTGAGTTGGTACCCGGCATCCATCTTCTGTAGTACTTTTGTCATGGGAATCATGGCTACTACGAAGAGTAGTGGGGACAGTGAGTCGCCCTGGAAGATCCCTCTCCTGATATTAACCTCTGCTAGTCTTTTTCCAGAGCTTGTAAGTATTGTATTCCAGTTGCGCATTGTATTTTTGAGGAAGCTGATGGTATTTTCCTCTGCCCCATATTTTATTTTTCAGGCATTCTATTAGCCATGTGTGTGGTATCATGTCGAAGGCTTTCTTATAGTCTATCCATGCCATGCTTAGGGTTGGTTTTCCTTCTCCTACTGTTCTTCATTACCATTTTGTCTATCAGGAGCTGATCTTTTGTGCCCCTACACTTCCTTCTGCAGCCTTTCTGTTGGTGGGGGATGGTGTTTGTCTCCTCTAGGTAGTTGTATAGCCTTTCACTGATGATACCTGTTAGTAACTTCCACATTATTGGTAGGCAGGTGATAGGCCTGTAGTTACTGGCTATATTTCCCTTACTCTTGTCTTTTTGTACTAAGGATGTTCTTCCTGTGGTCATCCATTTGGGTGCTTGGTGATTTGAGATACAATGCTGGAGTTGTTCTGCTATTCGTGGGTGTAGGGCCTTGAAGTTTTTGAGCCAGTATCCATGGACTTCATCGGGACCTGGGGCTTTCCAGTTTGGCATTTTCTTTAGTTGGTGTCTGACTGTGTCTGTCGTGATGTCTGTGAATCTTTGTTTTATTCTCCTGTTTCTTCTTCCTTGACTTCCTGGAGCCATGTTGCATGTTTGTTGTGTGATACCGGATTGCTCCATATGTTTTCCCAGAGTCTCTTACTTGATTCGGCTTCAGGAATTTCTGGGTGGTTGTCTTCCCCTCTTAGTTGGCTGTATAGTCTTTTCTGGTTGGTTCCGAATAGTTTGTTCTGTTGGTATCCCTTATTCCTGTTCATGTACCGTTGGATCTTGTGTGCTTTGCCTTAAGCCTCTGTTTTACATCTTCTATGTGTTGTTTAGTCCCCTCTCTTTGTACTTTGTATTTCTCGTTGAGTTCCTCCCTTGTTTTCTTGCTTCTTAGCCTTTTTTTCTGCCATCTCTTTATTATTATTACTTATTATTATTATTATTATTATTATTATTATTATTATTATTATTATTATTATTATTATTATTATTATTATTATTATTATTATTATTATTATTATCCAGAAGACGAACCCTATTCATATGGAACAAGCCCACCACACAGGGGCCCATCGACATGAAATTCAAGCTTCCAAAGCTTATTATTATTATTATTATTATTATTATTATTATTATTATTATTATTATTATTATTATTATTATTATTATTATTATTATTATTATTATTATTATTTTGTTCTAAAGGGTCCACAATAATACAAAGTGTAAAAAGTCCGTGTATAATTTTGAAGACTTTACAGAAAGCTTTCGAAACCCTTCCCTGGGTTCATCTTCAGTCCAAATGAACAATAAGTTACGACAAGTACAGAGGTAATTTAAAAAACAAGAGTCGTTGAAGATCGTTGACAACGGTCGTAAGCTCGTTAATGGGCCAGGTGAAGAAAGAGCGGGTAGTTAACAACAATAGATGATAACCCTCTCCCTATCAATCCTTCTGGCTGCAATCCTGTTGGATCTTCGTACAGCTTACGACCGTTTGTCAAACGATCTTCAACGACTCTTGTTTTTTTAAATTTACCTCTGCACTTGTCGTAACTTTTTGTTCATTGGGACCCTGAAGAATGAACCCAGGAAGGGGTTCGAAAGCTTTCTGTAAAGTCTTCAAAATTATACACGGACTTTTTACACTTTTGTTGATTATTGTAGATCCTTTAGAACATTTATATATACTCTCGTGATAGAGAGTTTTTTTTCCCTATTATTATTATTATATTATTATTATTATTATTATTATTTTATTATTATTCAATTATTATTATTATTATTATTATTATTATCCAGAAGACGAACCCTATTCATATGGAACAAGCCCACCACACAGGGGCCATCGACTTGAAATTCAAGCTTCCGAAGAATGTTAGGATGTCCATTAGAAACGAATAAGAGAGGGTAAAGGTAAATGCAGAAAAAAAAAAGATATCACTTATGAGAAAAATAAAAAATAAATTCATTAATTAATAAACAAAAATAAAAAATGCATTAAAATGCAATGAGAATCGTATAGTATAGTATAAGGGCAGTAAATCATTGGAACTTCGCTTGAACTCGGTTCTCGAGAGAAAAGTACAACTTAAGCAGAGAGACAGAGAGAGAGGTTGGATTATTTTACGAACCTTATTGCTCGCTCTTCCGCAACGCCACATCATAAGAATGCGTAGGGAGTCCTCGTTGGAACAACATCGTCATTAACCTTGGTCCATTTTTCTAGTCAGCTCAGCGGGACAATAAAACGCGAGTTCTATCATTTAGATGACAGCTAGATAGTCCCGTTAATTTATCTATCATTGGTGATGTTAGACCTGAGAGAGAGAGAGAGAGAGAGAATATCAACGCACTTTCACACGGGACCATAAATTCATTCTGACTCACGTTCGGGATCGACCCAGGGTCCTCCAATTGAAAGTCAAGGGCGCTGCTAACTCGACCCTTGCCTTTCAATTTAAAAAAATATATAAAAAACCTGGGTTCGATCCCCATGTGAGTCAGAAAACATATATATATATATATATATATATATATATATATATGTATATATATATATATGTGTGTGTGTATGTGTGTGTGTGTGTGTTTTTTTGTGTGCGAGTGTATGTCTTAATGTTAGCGTGTAACAGAACACTAAAAGTGCTAATGTAGAGGGGGAAAAAATTACGGATTTTTTTAATAAGCGAAAATAAAAATAATACAAATTTAAAAATAAAAAAAAAGCTTTTCGCGTTTCGAACATTTTAACCATACCATCACGAGCTAAAGGATCCATTAACCAAGAGTATATAGACCTTTTGTGTAAAAGAATACTATCTGGTCACGTACCTTCATTTGACGAAATAGATAGTTAACTTAAAAGTCCTGTTCACGGTCTAGTAATCTTAGTGATTTGCGAGTTCTCTAGTGCAGCAGATGGCACGAGGGAACATCTGATGAATAACTGCAATATAATAATAATAATAATAATAATAATAATAATAATAATAATAATAATAATAATAATAATAATAATAATATTATTATATTATTATTATTATTATTATTATTATTATTATTATTATTATTATTATTATTATTCAGAAGATGAACCCTATTTGAAATGAAAAACTTTTATTATTATTATTATTATATTTATTATTATTATTATTAGTATTATTTTATTATTATTTAATTATCATTCAGATGAAAACCCCTTTCCCAAATTGAAACCAAATTTGTTTATTATTATTATTATTATATTCAGAAGATGAACCCTATTCCAAATTGAACATTTATTATTATATTATTGTCATCATCATCATCCATTATTATTATTATTATTATTATATTATTATTATTTATTATTATTATTATTTATTATACTTATTATTATTATTTATTATTCTGAAGACGCCCCTATTCCAAATTGGACATTTATTATTATTATTATTGTTATTATTATTATTATTATTATTATTATTATTATTATTATTTTGTTGTTGTTGTTGTTATTATTATTATTATTATTATTACTCAGAACATAAAATAAACCCTGTTCATGTAGGAAAAGAGACAAATTAACGACCTGATAAATAAAGAAAGATACAAGTGCAACATTAAAACACAAGGAACAACATTGCATCAGGGTAGAATAATTGTTTTAGATTAAACGAGGAACGGTTTTTAACATGACACTCGTGGAATTCATAAGTGTCTATGCTTATGCTTTTAGTGGGAGTGTCTACACTCATGCTTTCTTAAGGTTAGAGAGAGAGAGAGAGAGAGAGAGAGAGAGAGAGAGAGAGAAAGAGAGAGAGAGAGAGAGAAACAGTTGGAACTTCTAAAGTTCAAGGAAAAATGCAATGTATTACAACCTCCTGTGTTATTCTCCTGCATTTGAATACATTTTTATCTATTTATCAATTTATTAATTTATTTCTTCTTTTTAATAAGTGGGGTCTCTTCTTTCTCTATTCCCCTTTACCTTCTCTAACTTCCTAATGGACACCATGATTTTCTTTGGAAGCTTAAAGAATTTAAAGTCAGCGTCCCCTGTGGTGTGGTTTGTTTCCATCCTGAAAAAAGTCGTTTTTTGATAATAATAATAATAATAATAATATAATAATAATAATAAGTAATAATAGAGCGCTATGGAGGGTCATGATCAAATACAAGAGCCAAAATTGGTGTATATATTTGAATTTTACAGTTAAAACTATGATACCATAGTTATCAAAAGTCATTAACGATATATAATATATCGTCTCTCTCTCTCTCTCTCTCTCTTCTGCTCTCTCTCTCTCTCTCTCTCTTCTCTCTCTTTCTTGAAGCAAGCGAGCTTTCGGTCTGGAGCTGCCAGGACATCTCGGGCTGGGAAGCTGAGGGTGGACTGATCTTTGAAAGCGGTGTCCGTCCTCGTTTATATTTGGAGTTGACAGCAGGGGGAACCGCCCATGCTGATCTACTATTGGCTGGTGGCGGTAGGTCTTCGTTTTCATTGGTGGCTTGAACCGGGTCTCAAGCCACTTTCCATGCGTTGATGGTTTCGATACTGTAAGTCCTGCAGCCGCCTAGACCTCCTTAGCGGCGCGGTTACGTCGATGGGCGTTTCGCTATGCTGCGGGACGTCACGGCTAACTTGATTATGATTGGCTGCTGGGAGTATCTCGTTCGGGGGCGTCGTCTTCCGTGGAGTTGTCGTGCTCGGTGGTGTCATTGTTGGTGGCAGGTCTTCTCATACTCGTAGGGAGGAGAAAATTCTTCCTGCGTCGTATTTAGGTGTAGGTCTTACTTGCTGGATGAGAAGCGCCTCCAGGAGGCGTAACCGACGGGCATCAGGGGGCCTTCCCGATGATCTTCGTGTTTTGGTATGATCACATCCCGGGAGATGGCCTCTTGATGTTTTTGGTGCGTGCCTGATTTTTGATAGCCCCCTCTTGGGCGTGGCACGAGAGTCTCTTCGACAGGCGCATGGTAGTCATACAACGTAGGCGCCGCTGCAACCGCGGACTGGGCATGTATACTGGTACACCAGCATGCGTCTGCTTCAGGGGGTCTCGTACCTGTGGAGAGGGGTTATTTTTTCATAATTAGGTCGCGCGTCCTCCGATTCTGAGGTAGTAGATAATTAGGTCGATATTTTTTGGTGTCGTCGGTCGGGGGATACATTTTGTCAGAAATAAATAATTTTCTTGACTGAGTCCTCTTCTTCACGGTAATGTGAGCTCATGAAGGCTTTATAATACAGCTTGATATTATCCTGGGGCGTGGTTCGCGGGCTCTCACTACCGTACCATTTCTCCAGGGCTGTACGGACTTCTTTGCTTATTAATTTATTTGAATACCCGTATTTACGAGTACTTGGGAGGCGCGGTCGAGTTCCTGATGAGTGTCCTGCCAGGTCGAGCAGTGGGAGAGGGCTCTTCTGACGAAGGCCTTGACGGTCGTGCTTTTGAATCTGGCGGGGCACTCGCTGTCACCATTGAGGCAAAAGTCCTCGGTTGGTTTTTTCTTTGTGTAGACGGAAGTACGGAGGCCGTCTTCCGTCTTACTCACAAGGACGTCGAGGAAGGGGAGCCGATCGTCGGTGCTGTATTCAACAGTGTAATTCAGCACGCTGCACTGCTGAAATGCCTGACGGAGGCTTCTACCTCATTCTCGGCGTCGACTTGAACAAAGATGTCGTCGATATATCGTCCATATCTGCAGGGTGCTGCATCCTAGCGAAGACTCGTTCCTCACGGTTCCCATGTAAAAGTTAGCGAAGAGTACCCCCAGTGGGGAGCCCCGCCCATCGCTACGCCGTCCTTTTGGCGGTACATCTGTCCTCGGTGGGTGAGAAAAAAGGGGCCTTCTTCGTGCAGATCTCCAGCAGCGTACGGAGCGAGCTTCGGGTATGTTGAGGCGCCGTCGAACTGACTCCTGTAGACACGCTCAAGGATGATGTCAATGGTTTTCGTCGACAGGCACGTTCGTAAACAGGGACTCTACGTCCAGCGAGGCGATAATCCCGGTGCCAGGGGCGTCCTTGATGACTTCTAGGAATTCTACTGACGACTGCAGGCTGTACCGACTCAGGACGTAGGGGGTCAAAATTTGGGTAAGACGTTTAGCCAAGGCGTAAGTAGGGGCGGGCGTCTGGCTGATGATCGGCCGGAGGGGGTTTCCTGGTTTGTGAGTTTTTATGTTACCGTATAGATATCCCAGGCTGTAGTCTCCTTGTATGGGCAGGAGATGGACAGCGTTAGTCGCAGCGTTCACTACACTGATGACCCGTGGCCCTCCCTCTTGATGTCGTCTGTCGGGTTTCTTGTCAGGCGCTCGAACTTGCTCTCGCTCGGACAAAATGGCATCCAGCTTCTCGTGGTATTCAGCAGTGTCAATCAAGACGAAGGCTGCCGTCTTGTCCGCGCGCCGCACCGTGATGTTCTCCTTCTCCTTCAGTTCCTTCGCCGCTTTCTTCATAATGATAATAATAATAATAATGAGAATTTAAGCCCACAGTAGCGTTAGAAATATTCATGCACAGAGTTATAGATGAAAAAGCATTAATATTTTTTAATCCTACTGTGTCCTTTAATTCTCGATATCATAGCCCCGTTACAGGGTTGCCTTGTTACAATAAAAACAAGGCGTCATCCGACCTCCAGCTTACTCGTGCCGCATGCAAAATTATCCCAACACGCATAAGTTGTAGACATTATATTCCTAACTTCTAACGTATATTAAAAAGTGCTAAAACCTACGGTCAGATAGAGCCTTGTTTCACCAACGAAAATTAAAATAAATACGCTATATTTTATTAGAAATGAGTTTTCTGTACTGCTTAATATGCACTATTTATTTTTTACTTTTTCATTCTAATAAATGAATCATTAATATCCTAAAATTACAGTATCTTTAATTCAATGCGAAACACCTTCTTCAGACCTTTTTTTGGGATGTTCCACAGACCTTTCTTAATCCCCGAAGAAGAAGAACAACAAAGTAAGGATTGATAATGATAATAATGATAATAAAAATAATAGAATTTTGGCAGGCTCTCGCGCACTAGCTACGTAGTAGATTCACATCAACCGTGCATCCAATGTCTAGGCCAGTCTCTTACGACGCTCCTGATTGGCTGTTTATAAGCTAATCACAGGGCTAGACACACTCAGTCTCTCTCGAGAGAGTTCACATGGGCAGGATGTATGTTCCACCTCTCCTGAGGGATACGTCCTTCAGAAGAGGTGAAACGTACATCCTCCCTATGTGAACTCTCGAGAGAGACTGAGAGCTTCTGGCCCTGTGATTGGTTTATCAACATCCAATCAGGAGCGTCGTAAGGGACTGGCCTAGACGTCTCAAATGCACGATTGATGTGAATCTGCTATAGATGCTAGAAGAAAATTTTCCGCTGAGGCAGAAATGTTTGCTAAGGGCGTCAGTAAGGTTCCACGCCCTTTGGAGTCCCTCTCGTTTGAGCATACCTTTTTTTTTTACGCATATGAAACCTCGTTCTATGGATATATATGTATGTGACCTTCATCTTGACTTATACGGCTTTGTAGACTATTGTCTTTTTTTCTGCCTTATTTCATTATTTGTTTCTGGTGTTTTTATTTTTTATTTATTATTTTTTTTATTTGCCTCAGGACTTCTTGGTTTAAGTAATATCTTCGTGTTTGTGTTTAGTGTTTAAGATACGCGCGTATGTATGAATATGCATATGAATATGCAATCTGCATTTATTGCTGGATGGTACGAATACTGTGCACACACTCTATCTATGTAGCATATATATATATATATATATATATCATATATATATATATATATATACATATATATATATATATATAGGTGTGTGTGTATGTGTGTGTATGTATGGTATGTATATACACATATGATATAATATATATACATATATATATATATATATATATATATATATATATATATGTGTGTGTGTGTGTGTGTGTGTGTGTGTAAATATAATAGCCACAATGCCCTCATATATATACATATACATATATATATCATATATATATATATACATATATATAAGTGTGTGTCGTGTGTAAGAGTATATGTTTATGTATGTATAGACACACAAGTACCTGTGCGAATGAAAAGTAAAAATGAACCATCCCTGTACCATCAAAACAAACCGCAAAAAAAAAAGAAAAAAAAAAAGATGCAATGAAAATTCCACACGGTAGAGTGAGACGCTTCAATTTCACTTTCGTCGAGCAGCGTTCCCCAAATAACTCTTCCCCGACGGACACCCCCCCCCCCCACCCCCACAAACACCCCGCTTCCCCGGGGGACAATATACCGAGCCGAACCTTAGATTCCGTAGAAGTCGGAAATGGTGGCAATAGTCTGTCGCAAAGCGTGTTTTCAATGTGGTTGCAAACCCCTTACTTTATAAGAGCGAATCCGCCCCATACTGAAACTGAAGTAACCTGGCTACGTATTGCATAGGACAAATAAGGACAATATCCTATAGGAGACACGGCGAAGCAGGTACCTTTTATCTTTTTTTTAATTTTCAATCTCGCCCCATAGGATGATGGCGTATATGCCATCGCAGAGCTCTCGCCAAGGACGCCTGGTTCCGGGCGGGTATATAAGGCCGCGGATCGCGGCCTTCCACAACAGTCTTCATCTTTCGGGCAAAGATACAACGTCGCAAGGCATCATGCGTTCTCTCGTAAGTGTTGTCTGTCGTTTGCTTGTCGCAGTGTGTGTTCTAAGAGCACCCTCCTGATTTGTCTTTTTTACTGGGATAGTCTTGCGATGACAGGATGAAGTCATCGTTCATCTGCTCAATTATCTATAGCTTTCAATAACTAAATATGAAAATATCTCCCTTCTCATAATTATAATTTTTACAGCTATTTTCACTTTATTTATAGGACTGCCTTGTAGTGACATCATTTGTCCAATATTCTTAATATATTTTTACCTTATTTTTAGAATTGCCTTGTAAATATCCTCTTGTTATTTTCAGATATCCATTCAGTCTGCCCAGTAATTAAAATTCGTACATGATTACTCTAAAGTAAAACTATATCTTTATTAAGGACTATGATTACTTAGTTATAATAACGTATTTTGAATATTATCTTGCACCTAGCACGGTAATTGCTATACATTTTCTTATCACTCATTATTCAGCGTATAACTTTAGTCATATGATTCTTAACTTGACTCCTCTTAACAGATTCCATCTTTCCACCACTTATACATTTCCAACTGGAATACAAATCCAACTTTTAAGTTATTTTTCCAGATATTTTATCTTTTTTTTCTCTTTTGACAAATAACTTAATAATCATCTTCCCTCCGTAGCAACCACTAAGGCAATCCTAACTGGAATATAATTCTAACGTGAATGCAATTCCAACAGGAATACAAGTCCCAATTGAATACAGTTCCAACGTGAATATTATGCTAACTTCAAGACAATTCCCACTTTAATACAGTTCCAACGTGAATATTATTCCAACTTGAATACAATTCTAACTGGAATACAATTCCAAATCGAGTGATATTCCAACTTTAATACAATTCTAACTTGCACATAATTCTAACTTGCCTCTCTTAAATCTAACATCCTTTTCCGAAAGGAGTCAAAATGAGATGTAATGTTCAGATAATGGGAACATCATCTTTACGAAAGATTCCAAATGATATTCAGAGAGAATGAATGAATCTGAATCTTTCGAACGGAAGACGTGCTGCAATATTTCCCCAAGATTGGGGCGGTAACCACATCCTTCAACACGGCCTCCGCCTCTCTCTCTCTCTCTCAGACAGCAGAAACAAACGACGGGCGAGAAATGAAAACGAAAAACCACCGTCCACTCACTCCCCTCCTCCTTCTCTGTCTCCTTCAGGTGCTCCTGAGCGTAATCGTGGGCGTGGCCGTGGCCGCCCCCCAGCACGGCTTCCCGATGGACACCGCAGAGGTCTCAGCCGCCCGCGCCGCCTTCATCGCCGAATACAACCGCCTGGCTGACCTAGCGGCCCGAGCTCCCGACATCCACATCATCCACAGAGACCCCGTCGAGCACCAGCGCGCCATCCAGCAGGCAGCTAACCACGTGCCCCAGTCCGTGCCCGTGCCCGCCTTCAACGCCTTCTCCTTCTCGGCCAACCTGGGCAACAACCAGCAGTTCGTCCCGGGACCCAACACTTTCCCGGCCGCCGGGCACCTGGCTGGGCATCTGGCCGGGCACCAAGCTCCTCCTGTTCCTGCCCCTACGTCGCCCCACCGCTTCTCCGCTCCCGGAGCCCCTACCCAGAAGTGGCAGGGTCCTTTCGCCCACACCATCCCCGCCGGCGTCCAGGGATCCCAAGGGACCGTCGAGACTCCAGAGGTAGCCGCTGCTAGAAGCGCCCACTTCGCTGCCCACGCTGCCGCCCTCGGCTTCCAGGGATAATGAGGGAGGTACTATACCACCAGCAGCTGCCCGCCTAGAGGTATCCCAGCAAAGGAGGCGCACCACCACCAGCCAGAAGGGAGGCCTGTCTCTCCTACTACAGAGAAAGCAGTCCCTAGCTGGAATCGCCCCCCGTGCCAAAGATGTGATCGTTATACGCCTTTTCTCTCTTTTGTCTCTCTCTCTCTCTCTCTCTTTCTCTCTCCCCTTCCATATTTTATCTTTGTAAAATACATACGACGAATTATATTATATGAGATGTATATAAACAATTTGAGCTTTCATTACGATCCCCTAATTGGTTTCATTGTTGTTGAGCAGGTCTTGAAGTAACCGAAAAGAACATAGAACAAGTCAAGTTACTTGCGATCTACTTTTGCTTAGGGTATTCTGCCTCCTTGCCAAAGTACTTCATATCAGTTAAATGATGACGGAGAGACCAATATGGGCACGAATGCCCATAATCAGATCCTACAAGTAAAACGTTGATTGGTATCTTAAACAGATGACAGCCGATCATCCAAAAAAGTACACGAATTCATAAAGCAGAAGGGAAAAAGTAAATCCCACGTCCTTTATACATGACTGTTAGAAAGAGCGATCAAAGTGGTTTTATATTTTGTCCAAAGGCTTCAGATCCAGTCCTTGAGAAAGAAGTGTATCTAACACTAGCAAGTGTAGACAATACCTCCCTGGATGACTAGTGTAAACTGTCATCTGAATGGGCACTTTATCTCCTTTTTCATCCTATTACTTTCGAGAAACGTCGGATGAAATTGTCGGCAAATGTTGCACGAAAGTTATATCGTTCGTAAGGTCTTATATACTTATAACTGCCTGTTTTATGCTAATTGTGCTACTTTTACTAGAATACTGTTCTGTGTAGATGTCTGTTTCTACCAGAGATTTATCTTTTTTTTTTTGGTAAAGTGCTTCGTAGTGGTAGGTTCCTGTTTCCTAAAAGTAGCAGACATGACTTGGACTATCGACGGATGGTCTCTTGTATATTACATTTTGGGAATCGACGAACGCTCATTTTTTTTATTTTTTACTTCTTTTGCAAAACATTAAGGAGCAACTGCCACTTCTACCAGCGATTTGCAGGGGCGCTTATATATGATCATAGCCCCTTGCAGAACGTTCTTCTCTACCTGTTCCTTTCCACGTAGACCGTTCAATAGTCGGGTGATAGGCGCTTCAGGGCCAAGATTTTTATCTACTTTGTGGAACTGGGTGAGATATGTGTCTCGTGCCTTTTGCTCGGTTGGTCTACATTGTCGTGTCTGTAGGTCTTCCGTGTTTTTTTTTTTCGTTTGGCTTTCGTGAAAAAATCTTTTTATCATATTTTGCTGCCTTGGATATATATATATATATATATATATATATATATATATATATATATATATATAATATATATATACATATATTTTTAGAATCAGGCCTGACAGGTGTGTCCATCCTTGAAGATCCTAATTTGTCCAAAGAATGTGTGCATGTGTGTGTGTGTATGCTTAGGGAAAAAAATGTGTATATAGAGACTCGCACTGAACATTCACATATTCCACTTCAGCACATTCACACGCGATATTTGGCCTCAATTCAAAGTCCTGAACACGGAAAAAGACGTAGAATTCATTCGTACTCCAAATGTTTGCTTGTAACGCACGACCCAAGGATTGTTTTCACATCTAGAGCAAGAGATCTTTTTAATGCAAAACGGTTTGTTGATGACACAGTTACCTAGGATGTTTTGGCCATCTGTAGCTCCACCCACATTGCATCATTTTTCTTCTTTGTATCACATTCATCCTATTTTGACTGGGTATAGTTTTTAAAAAAAGTGTGGGGTTCCGGGTTGCATCCTGCCTCATTTTATTATTATTATTGTTGTTGTACAAAAGGAATCTATTATGGAACATATTATTATTATTATTATTATTATTTTATTATTATATTATTATTATTTATTGAGGCGAACCCTATTCATATGGAACATTTATTATTATTATTATTATTTTATTATTATTATTATTATTATTATTATTATTATTGAGGGCTTGACCCCTTCCCATTCATAGGAACATTTATTATATTGGTTATTTTATTATTATTATTATTATTATTATTATTATTATTCTTATTATTATTATTATTTTTTATTAAAAGTAATGGCTCGCTTCAAGAAAAGAGAGAGAGAGAGAGAGGAGATAGGAGAGAGAGGAGAGAGAGAGAGAGAGAGAAGAGAATCGTTAATGACTTTGATGACTATGATATCATTGTTTATCTGTAAAATTGAAATATAACCACCGATCTTGACCCTGTATTTGATAATGACCTCTATTGGCGCTCTACTAGCCTGTTCAAGTAGTACGGAAAAAGCCGCTATTCGAAAAATAGAGGAGAATCTCTACAAGTGTAACCCTGCTGAAGTAGCCATTACTTATAATAAGGTATTATTATTATCATCATTATTATTATTCAGGAGATGAACCCCATTCTTATGGAACAAGCCCACTACAGGAATTCCTAAGCTTCCAAAGAATATTATGTTCATTAGAAAGAACTAACAGAAGGTAATTGGATATACAGAAAGAAGAGATCACTTATTAAAAAAGAAAAAGAAATAATAAACATATCAATAAGTAAAAGAAAAAATATAACTAAATTATTAAACAATGCAAGAACTGAACTTCTGAAGACACAACTTCCTCAGGTTAGGGATGTTGTTCCACGGTCCGACGGTGCGAGGTATTAAAAGTACCTCTTGAACCGAGAAGTTAGACAGCTTTGTGTGGTGTCTATAACGGGACAGTAAAAAGAAAATAAAAATGATCAGAATAAATATGGACTGGGAAATATCCCAAGACTTATTTTCCTCCTTGTTTTTGTGTGATCTTTTTTTTTTTTTTTGGTCGCAAATGAAGCAGGCGCCTTTTTCTGTTTTTTTTTTTTTTTTTTTTTTTTTCTTAAAGTGATTGCGTCATCTCTCTCCAACTTATACCGCACAAAACATAAGGAAAACGAGTAAGATCTTCATCAGTGAAAACTCGCAAGGAACCCAACTGCCATTTCTGGCTCGTAAAGACGTACTTTGTGAATAGACCGTCCGTTAAGTCATCTTAGGGAGACGCTGATAAAACGCACTTTGTGACTTCAATAGACCGACCGTTAAATCCAAGGCCAATAGAGTTTGGTTAAATCCTACGAAGAAGCTCACAAAACGTACTTTGTGAGTTCAATAAGCAGGCCGTTAAATCCTATACTAAGACGATGATAAAAACAAAAAAAACTAAACTTTGATGACTTCAATAGACCGACCGTTAAATCCTATACGAAGACGATGAAATAGACGTACTTTGTGAATTTCAATAGACCGGCCGTTAAATCCATCGAAGACGATGAGGAAAAGTACTTTGATTCAATAGACCGGCCGTTAAATCCTATAAGAAGACGATGATAAAACGAACTTTGTGAATTCAATAGACCGGCCGTTAAATCCTATACGAAGACGATGATAAAACGTACTTTGTGAATTCAATAGACCAACCGTTAAATCCTATACGAAGACGATGATAAAACGTACATTCTGAATTCAATAGACCGACCGTTAAATCTTACAAAGACGATGATAAAATGTACTTTGAAATTTAATCGACCGACCGTTAAATCCTACAAAGACGATGATAAAATGTACTTTGTAAATAGACCGACCGTTAAATGATACGAAGGCGATGATAAAACGTACTTTGTGAATTCAATAGACCGGCCGTTAAATCCTATACGAAGACGATGATAAAGCGTGTTTTGTAAATAAACCGACCGTTAAGTCCTCTTTCGAATAAATTGATAAATCGTATGAGGCAAGTTCTTTCTTAGTTTTCAGGAAGAGAAAACTATTGGGCTAGCTTTACCTTCCGCACTTTTTTCTGTCCGCATTTTCTTCTGTCCGCCCTTAGATCTTAAAAACTACTGAGTCTAGAGGGCTGCAGATTGGTATGTCAATCGTCCACCGTCCAATCATCAAACATACCAAATTGCAGCCCTCTAGCCTCAGCAGTTTCTATTGTTGTTGAAGGTTAGAATTAGCTATAATCGCGCCCATGGCAAGGGTATAGGATAGGCCACCACCGGGCGTTGGTTAAAGTTTCACGGGCTGCCGCTCACACAGCGCTATACCGTGACCACCAAGAGATAGATCTATTTTCGGTGGCCTTTTGATTATACGCTGTGCAGAAAACTGAGATTGCGCCGGAGATACTTGGGCGCATCATCTATCTTTTTTTTTTTTTTTTAAGATTTCAGAGTCAAGCGGAACGTGATACTCATACGTAGTTCCCTTAACTTGCACAGGTAAGACGAATAAAAAAAATAGGTTGGAATTAAGGAAATACAGGGATCAAACGAAATTTACCGTTATCGAACGTATCACGAATTCGGTACATTCACTTAATATTGTTCTTTACCACTTAATCAAAGGGAAAGAAGTCACGCAGATGATGGTTTAACACCCATATTCGAAAAGGAAGTACAGAGAGAGAGAGAGAGAGAGAGAGAGAGAGAGAGAGAGAGAGAGAGAGAGAGAGAGAGAGAGAAGCTCCGGAAGGGCCTGTGTCATCATTAATGATAGAACTCGATCGTCTCAGTACCTGGTGTAAAATACACAGGGCGGGTCTTCCCCCGTCAGGTAAAAGGTGAAGGTGAACTGCTCTTGGGTATGTCTTCTGCATTCCTCGCGTCCTGCGTTTATGAATAATATGTATTTATGTATAAGTAATGTATTATATATATATATATATATATAATATATATATATATATATATATAATTATTATATGAGGTTGTAGTCCACAGGGGAAAAGAAAAAGCTGAAATTCCTTTTTAGCTCAACAATTTTCGGCCTCCACTGGCCCTTATCGAGAGCTGTTTATTTAACATATTATATATTTATTTGCATATATATATGTTTATATTCATATATATATATATATATTATATATATAGTATATATATATATAATTGGAGAGAGAGAGAGATAGAGAGAATAACATCAGATATGACACTTAACAGTCTTTCCATGTAAGGTCATCCATCATCTTCTTCGAGGTCAACAGCAATAATAGAACGAGGCGACATCTTATATACGCCCTAATCTTCGTGGGAATTGTCATTTTTGCAGACAATGGTTCTTTTCCGGTTGGTTTTTATGCTGCCTTTCCCTATAAGGAGGGCGGGAACTTGATGGTTGAAGTCCCGTATATACACAGAAGGAAGAGATCAATCATTAAATAATAATAACTAAACTATTCATGGCGGTTTAGATGCTTTCTGCTTCCAGAGGTTCGTGTGTTTTATTCATTCCATTATTTTCTTCATCCCTTTATGAACTTCGACACTGCTATCGCGCTTTGCTCTTATACTGGTACTAAACGTATTGTTTTAACGTTCATTTTTCACTCCAGCTATCTAGAATACGCCACAGGAAGCTTTTTTTTTTTTGTGGGGGCGGGGGGCGGGGGGGGGGGGGGGGGGTGTTCAGACAATCAACCATTGATTGAATTCTCGGGCGTCCTTCAATTACCGAGAGTCGGTCCTTCCTGAGAAGAAATTGGAAGAACTTCCGCATCCATCTACTTACTACTGGTTCTAAAGCGTAGACCAATAAAAAAAGAATAGTAAAAACACAATCGCCTTTGCGGGTTCATTCTTAACGCGTGAAAAGGCTGGAAATGCACTAGAGGGCCTTGGCTGGTATTTCAGTCATCCACAGGCCCCGTGAATGAGGCCGTCTTGACTCTTAAACATTCACTTAATTCAACGTCTTCCAATAACATGATCGAGTTCCAAGTTCCGCCGGACTTTAGAGTGGCGTAATGTATCTCACTCCACGCGTAACGGTCAAGCTAATCGAGACTCAAATGCCACAGGAAACATATTATGACGCAAAATTAAACCTTTGTCAAAATCGTTACTCATCTGATGATCATCAGGGTTTCGTCCTGTTCTCGAACTTTCGATTTATACCAGCTGAAACTCATTTCACAACCACAGCTACATTCCGTTTGTTTTAAGCCTATCATGTGGAAACCTCTAGACCTATAGGTAAATCTCGGGGAGCGTCCTTGAACCACGGAGGGCGCTCTCCACTCCTGGCCCCAAAATCCACAGGACACCAATCACTACCCCTGGCTGTACCCCTCTCCACCAGCAATAACTTTCAAGGGCAAAACGGGGCGCTGGACATAAGAGGTGATCCAGTTCACAGGCTTTTTTTTTTTTAATTGTTTTTTTGTCACCTGGAAAATGACTGTGTTGATCTAAATCCCCGCTACTGGCAAGGTGGCTCTCGCAGTTTAGTACCTAAGCCTGCTCATTCTAGCCCTCTCAATGATGAAGGAAACCGTGCCACACACACACACACACACACACACACACACCACACACATATATATATATATATATATATATATATATATATATATATTATATATATATATATATATATATATAATCGTAATATTTTGCTTTTTTTCTGCATATTGCCATTCTGTTTTGTTCCCATCTCATTCATGTTGATGTTTGTACATTTTGACTATTCATAATGTGTTTTTTTTCCGCAAATCAGTAGACAAGATTTACTTTCTGGGGATTCAGCATAGTTGAGCTATATAGGTTGGGAAGAATACACAGGTCTCTTACTCCTATACACATGTACCACTTTATATGGGACCCCTTTTCGACCCCTTTTCGGCGGACGGGCTCTTCCTGGCATAAAGCTGGCTTGATGTAAACAAATGTGCTAACCCAGGAAAGATCTGTTGGTTCGGTTAGGTGCAATCTTGCTTTCAGTAACCAGACTCCTTGAATTTGATGCATATCAAAACTTAACCCAAGCTGATCAGCAGTCGGGATTTTGATAGGTCGCTTTGGGAGAAAATGAGCTGATAACATTCTCATACAATTCCTTCATGATCTGGGAAATAGCTTCACTGTCATGTATGTTTGTTTGTATGGTGTTTTTACGTTGCATGGAACCAGTGGTTATTCAACAACGGGACCAGCGGCTTTGCGCGACTTCCGAACCACGTCGAGAGTGAACTTCTATCACCAGAAATACACATCTCTAACCCCCCAGTGGAATGCCCGAGAATCGAATTCGCGGCCACCGAGGTGGATGGCTAAGACCATACCGATCACGCCACTATGTGTACCTAATGTTTGATAGCCACATTCTATCATTTTTTTTCTGTTAGCATGAGGCATTATACAATGGTCGAAGGTGCCAAAAAAACTCAAGTGTTGGTTTCATCTGCGGCAGAAGCAACTTTCAGAGCTAGATTCCAGTCCTTTGCTGGAGCGTGAATGGGTTCATCTAGAGGCCAGACAATACGAAGATTGACAGAAATATGGTAGCGACTTTGTCATTCTAATCAGTAACACCAGAACAAGTCAGACCCACAATGTAAACATAACGTAAACATTGATGCCTGTTTGAAAATGAACTAGTGCTATAATTAGTGACAGCCAAATTCAGTGTTGCTTCTTGCCAAGAGTGAAAAGCAGAGGGAGTCACAAAGAACAGTTAGTGCCGTTTTTAGTGTATTGCACAAAGTACGTTGCCAACTTGCCAGGCAATATGCTTAGCCTTAACTAGTCACAGTGTTTTGTAGGCATTACTTAGGGTTCTTTGCAGCGGCACTTCGGCCCCTTAGCTGCAACCTCTTTCCTATTGTACCAGTGTTCAAATTATCTTTCTTCCATCTGACTTTTCTCCCTCTCTAACCATTGTTTTACAGCGCAACTGCGAGGTTTTCTCCTTTTACACCTTTTAAACCTTCTTACTTTCAATTTCCCTCTTGCATTGAATGACCTCGTAGGTCCCAGCACTTGGCTTTAGACCCAAATTCTAAGTTCCAATTCCAACTATAGTCACAGAAGTTAGTTTTACTATAACGATATAACTTAAGGGTAACAGAGGTTATTAAAGTACTATGCATTGTTAGTAAACTTTATTTTCGTAAATTTTATTGAAAAATTTAACATTTACAGAACAAGGATAAATCAACATAGTACTGCACTATGATAAAAGTAATTAAAGCTTTGTGTGCGCTCAACTTCTCTTACAATTAAACTCCTTAACCTTATAGTACCACTATAATAGAGATCCTGTCTATTCAACTGCACATTCTGTACAAATATATCTCTAGACCATAGTAACAACACAGCAAAAACAATTACTTACAAGCACCAAAATAGAGGCTATGCTTTACTCTTATGCAAATCAGGGTATCTACTTTGATTATGTCAGTTACGAGACTTTTGTTAATCAATGTGATACAACTAAGAAAGCTAGAGCAAATGAGATTTACATCCTTCATGCTGGCACTGTCACATATCCTTCTGATCCTTTCAAAATGGATAAAACTTTCACTCTAGGAGAAAAGATTTATGGCCAAAATGATATTTTGTTCACATTTCCTGAGTCCAAATTTGCGAGAAAAGTGTCAGTGACCAGTCAGTGAATAATAATGTTCTCCATAAAAACTGTAAAATTAAGTATTCTGAAAACTCAGAGTAAGTAAGCCTGGCTATGACAAAGATATAATAAAATGCATTTTTGCCAATATTATCGAACACTATTCTTCAATGTACAATGACTTCATTCCTGTCATTTGCATGTACAGTAACTGTTGATGGCATATCTATACAGGAAAATAACTTTTTAAAATCTAACGTAGGAATTTAACATGGATGTTGGTATCAGTGATCCAGGCAGTCATTAAACAAGGAAACCCACAATTACTAACTTGATACCAAAGCAGGAGACATAATCAGAAATCTACAGTAATAGAACAACCACCTGGTATACATATGTATAAGGTTTCTGACAAAAGGTCAGGTAAGAACAGAGTACGTTACTTAAACTTTAAAATTTAAAATTTCAGTCTGGCAAAATTGCCCAGAGTGACTGGCTTAAGGAAGAAAATTGTTACTCAGATTACTTGTAGATTCCTAATAGGAAGATTGCAGATTCCTAAAATATCTTGCAAATGAATATGCTGAAGATCTTAACACAGTAACTGACCTATATGGAACATATAAAACTGTGGGTTTAAAAGGCTTGTAATACTGTAATTTAAACGTCACTTCATTCAAATTATAATACGTATATTTTATAGCAATTGCTACTTAATAAACCTTCAGAAGAATATTTTAAAGAGAAATTCTGATATGCCACAAATCTCACCCCTTTTGAAATTTATGATTTCAGTTTCAAAAACTCTTGACTATATCTAGCCTCCTCACATAAACAATACCAATTTCAAAGGGCACCAGATCTCTCCATTGTCCGACAAAAACATTAGTACAATGTATTCTACTAATTTTCTGGATATATATCACCTGACTTTGCCCCAAATATACCATATCTCTTTTTAGCTGAATATGTGACATCACTGTAAAGAAGAAAAATAGTTGAGGGTCCAGTAATATGACACCATTCAAATTTGCAACCTTTCTCCTTTTACATTTCACGTTCCCGTATAATTGGAATAACTGCTTGCAGATTAAGAGAGAATATAATGGTATAACAGAAAGGATACATAATCTTTAATAAAAGCATTAACTTTAGGAATTTTGATGGATATCAATGTCTTGAGAAACATACCTAAATTTAAAAACTACATAATGACTTTACAAATCATCATTGACTATCAATAGACTTGTTATAAATTACCTATCACCTTAAACAGTTTGCTAGTTTTCTATAATAAAGTGAAGGACATATATTGGTGGCTAAAAAATGTACAGGAATATATTTACAATGAAGTTATTATTGTCATTTGTTCATAGCAATCTGTTATCTGAGACACACCTCAATAATCCCAAGAGTAAAGGAATTAATTATATTGCCCCAAAACTTAAAGCCATTCTGGATGCTTTGTACCAAGTTATGCCATATTATTTGAATCCTGTATAATTCAAATTCATAATCAACACAGTGCATAATGATACATATACAAAGCAGACTACTGTATACTCTTACTCATATGTTTTTTCAACTTCATTTTATTATTATCCTTTATGTCTGACAATATACTAACTATAAGTTATCTGTTCAGATGCCTACCCAGGCAATAATTCTGAATAACATAACAGTAATAAAATATATAGCATCTTGGCATCGTAATAAAATCAGTTAAAAAAGGCTATCAACTCACACAGGTGTTTACAGTTATGACAAATTCTTCTAAAATATGTGCAAATTCATTCTTGCTTTAACAAAATGTGCTCAAATTATCCACATCTGAATAATAATCAAAGCCACACAGACACTCAAGCAAAATTCACTCATAAGTCTGTTTCCACTCTAATTTATCATCACATGTGAGAAAAAAAATCTTGTTTCTGTTTATTGTTTTGTTTGTATGGTGTTTTTACGTTGCATGGAACCAGTGGTTTTTCAGCAACAGGACCAACGACTTCCGAACCACGTCAAGAGTGAACTTCAATCACCAGAAATACACATATCTCACTCCTCAATGGAATGGCCGAGAATCGAACCTACGACCACCGAGGTGGAACGCTAATACCATACCAACTACGCCGCTGATGCGCTTGTTATGATTAAGGACCTGAATTGGTTTGTTAAGTTTAGATATAAAAACAAATAAGTGCCATGATTATATGAAAGCAACTAATACTATAGTTAAATGACAGTTTTAAGTTACATAAGGAGGGTGAAAAATGCTGGTACTCATTGTATCAAATATGTTGCCCAAGTTATATGGGCTTTTGTATTTTATTGAAAAATTCTCTAATTCTGGAAATGTGCCTTGTCCTAATTCTCTTCTGTAACTTCATACACCACCTGCCCTGGCAGACACCATAAGCCCTGAATCATTTGTCTCACCCCTTTACTTTTCCTTGCATTTGCAGATACAGCTACATACTTGATAATCCTTATCATATAATTTAATATACTAATTTGTTATCTATCAACCACTCAACAAAGTATGGAGAAGGTCTCTTACTGTAAAGGAAGGGCTTCTCTCTATTGGATATAAACTGTTCTAAATTTTTACTGCAGAGGTAATATATTAAATAACCTAACTTTGAAAATGCTTAGCAGCTGTAAAGAAGGCAGCAAAGTCCTGAGCCTTTACACTGAAAAACTATCTTAAAGGGTAGATCTGCTACTGACAACTCCCTGACTGGTTTATGATAAGCTTTCATTAATTGGACTTCATCAATAGTAACTTTACACTCTGGAGGTATGACTGAATTTGGGAAGTGGACTCTTTAAAAGTTCTGAAAATGAAGTTTTTATGTTAAAACAAAGTTTAATGTATACTTACCTGGCAGATATATATAGCTATATTCTCTGTTCCACCTGGCGAAATTTTCAAAACTCGCGGCAAACGCTAGTAACCTATTAGTAGTTCAGGCAACTACCACCCCGTTACCGTGGCGCTAGCGCTAGGAACCGTTCCCAATTGGGCCAGATTTTCTCTGAACCCTGTCTCCTGAGGGGAGGCGGGTGGGAATTAAATTTATATATACCTGCCAGGTAAGTATACATAAACTTTGTTTTAACATAAAAACTTCATTTTAATGTATGACCCCCAATTACCTGGCAGGGTATATATATAGCTGATTGACACATTTGGAGGTGGGTCAAAGACAGCAACATTATTAGAGTATAAAAATATTATTAAATATTATTAAAACTCTAGGTTCCTTACCTGCTAAGGTAGCTGACTTCATAGGTCCTGCCTCTAAGCCTGCTTAAACCTTAGGAGCTCTCAACAAGGAAGTATCCTGTATGTTGAAGAAGCTAAGACTGGAACTGACAACTGGACGTGACCAATGTGTTGACAGAACCGTACAGCCCTCTTATGCCACGGCATTCAAGCTAGTAAAAGATCATTTACCTGAACTACACACACACAATAAATCACAAAATCATACTAACAAGACTGATAAAAGTACCGAACACTTTTCTCAGACGACCAAAAACGACCAAAAAAACACAAACACCATCACCTAATAAAATCAACTAGCTTAAAAGAAGGTTATGGGGTAGTAACCCTCCTTTTGCCCAATACTGTACCAGAGGACACGTATGGACCTAGCGTCTGACAATTATCAAAGGTTGTCTGAATATCCCTAAGATAATGAGACGCAAATATTGAATTAGTTCTCCAATATGTGGATTCAATAATTTCCTTGAGGCTAAATTCTTTTTAAAAGCTAATGAAGTCGCAACTGCCCTGACTTCATGAGCCTTCACTTTCAAAATCCCAAAGCTCTGCTCTTGACACAACAATATGAGCTTCTCTAATCAACTCTCTCATGAAGAAGGCTAGACGTTCTTCGTCTTGGGTCTACTGGGGTCTTTAACTGAACACCACAGAGCATCAGAATTCCCTCTGAATATCTCTTGTTCTTTCCATATAAAACGCAATGCTCTCACTGGGCAGAGAACTCTTTCTTGCTCGTGACCCACTAACTCTGACAGACCCAAAACTTCAAAGGATCTTGGCCAAGGATTAGCTGGATTCTCATTCTTGGCCAAGAAAACCTTCTTGGAATGAACACACTGCGTTGCCATGTCTCCCATCCCACCTTCTTCGATATGGCCTGAAGCTCACTAGCTCTTTTAGCGGTTGCCAAAGCTACTAAAACGATAGTTTTCTAGCAACATCTCTCAGAGAGGATTCTCTAAAGGCTCGAATTTGCTAGAAGTTAAATACTTCAAGACCACATCAAGGTTCCAAGCAGGTGGCCTGCATTGTGGTTGTTTTTCTTTGTACCAATGACCTAATCCAGATCCTCTAAGGTCTAAGTTATTCGAGATGTCTAGATCTCTGTGTCCAAACACTGAGGTTAGCATACTTTTATAACCTTTGATTGTCGAAACTGCAAACCCAATTCCTTCCTCAAGTATAGAAGGAAATCTGCGATTTGGGTCACAGAGGTATGGATGAAGACACTTTCCTGTTCTACACCACTTCCGGAAATTCTCCCACTTCGACTGATATACTGTGATTGTGGAGGTTCTTCTGGCTCTAGCCACTGCACTGGCCACCTCTCTAGAATATCCCCTCGCTCTGACAAGACTTTCGATAGTCTGAACGCAGTCAGAACCCAGAGCGAGGGTATTCTTGTGAAAACCGTCGAAGTGGGGTTGTCTGAGTAAATCTACTCTTAGAGGAAGAGTCCTTGGCGTATATATTGTCCATCCAGTACCTCTGTGAACCAACTTTGGGGCCGGCCAAAACGGGGCTATTAAGGTCATCCTCGTTCCTTGGGCTCTCCCTGAACTTCTTCATCACTTTCCCCAGTACCTTGAACGGAGGAAAAAAAAAAAAAAAGCGTACAGATCTAAGTTTTGACCAATCCATCAGGAATGCGTCGACCGCCACTGCTTCCTGGTCTGGAACCGGAGAGCAATAGTTGGTAACCTTTTTGTTCTGGCTGTCGCAAACAGATCTACTACCGGACGGCCCCACACACTTACAGCTCTGGCAAACCTCCATGTGCAACGTCCACTCCGTCGAGAGTAAGTTGTTCTCTTCTGCTCAACAGGTCCGCACTCACATTTTTCTCTCCTTGTATAAACCTGGTGAGCAGCACGACACTTTCCTCTTCCGCCCAAAGCAGAACTTCCTTTGCCACAAATTGTAAAGGGGAAAAGAATGAGTCCCTCCTTGTTTGCGGATGTATGCCAGAGCCTGTGTTGTCCGAGTTGATCTGCACTGTCTTGTCTCGAATCAACTCTCTGAAGTGCTTCAAGGCCAAGAAAATTGCCATCAGTTCCTTCCTGTTTATGTGCCAACTTGTTTCTTCCTTGCTCCAAAGTCCCGACACCTCTTGAGGGCCTAATGTCGCTCCCCAACCCAGCGTCCGACGCGTCGGAATACAAGACGAGGTCTGGGCTCTTCTGCTGAAGCGACATCCCTCTTGCTAACCTGCCTGGAGTTTAGCCACCACTTTAATTCCTCCTTCACTTCGGCAGGAATTAGAAACTGGAAGGAATCCGGTTGCAATTTCTTGGCCATGAATCCTTCAGGAAAAAAACTGTAGAGGTCTCATGTGCAGTCTTCCTAAAGAAATGAACCTCTCTAGCGAAGAGAGTGTGCCCAGTAGACTCATCCACTCTCTTGCTGAGCATCGGTCTTTCTTTAGAAAGTCCTGCACCTTCCGAATGCATTGGGCTTGCCTTTCGGGGGACGGAAAAGCCCGAAAAGTCACTGACGATATCTGAATCCCTAAAATAAACTATCTGTTGTTGGGGATTCAATTGAGACTTTCCCATGTTTACCCCACCAGACCTAGGTCTTTTGCTAAGTTCAATGTTTGATTCAAGTCCTCCAGACATTGACTTCTTGATTGGGATCTTATCAAACCAGTTCGTCCAGATAAAAAAGACACTCTGATCCCTCTTAAATGCAACCATCTCGCCACATTGGACATCATCCTCGTGAACACTTGGGGGGCTGTGCAAAGGCCGAAGCACAGGGCCTTGAACTGAAAAGACCCTGTCCTGAATCACAAACCTTAAATACTTCCTGCTTCCTGGATGAATCGGAATATGAAAGTATGGCTCTTGTAAGTCCAGGGGTCACCATCCAGTCCCCTGGACGTACCGCTGCCAGTACTGAATCGTCGTCGTTTTCTCCATAGTGAACTTGGTCTTTTCTACGAAAAGATTCAGTTGACTTACATCCAGAACTGGCCTCCAACCTCCCGAGGACTTTGCAACCAGGAACAACCGGTTGTAAAATCCCGGAGATTCGTGATCCAGAACAGGCTCTATGGCTCCTTTCTCTAGCATGGAAGCTACTTGCTCCCACAGAGCCGCTTTTCTTCACTAAATCGTTGTAATTTTCCCCGAGGGCTCTCGGAGATGTTGCGAGAGGAGGTTTCTTCAAGAAAGGAATCTTGTACCCTTCCCGAGCTACGTTGACAGCCCAGGGATCTGCCTTCATGTTCTGCCAAACTTCCCAAAAACCTTGAAGTCTGGCTCCCACTGTCGTCTGGAGGACTGAATATCTCATTCTTTAGAAGTGGTCTTGGCTCCTCTTTTAGTGGGTACTCTCTAAACCCCTAAAGGCGGGTCGAGCGAATGTTTTCTGCTCGAAAGGGCTGTTGCAAAGGCCTAGTTTCCTTTGGAGTTTTCTTAACCAACTTGGATGGTAAGAACTTCTTAACTGAAGACGAGAGAAGATCTTGAGTGGCCTTCTGAGAAAGGAGAGAGCTATATCCTAATCACCTCTGAAGGAAAAAAGCTGTTTCGAAAGGGGAGAGAACAGCAACTCCGATTTCTGAGAGTTAGAAAACTCCTTTTGAAGCGAAAGAACACAACAGCGATCTCTTCTTTAGTACTCCTGCTGTGAACAAAGAAGCCAGTTCATTCGTTCCATCTCTCAGAGCCTTGTCCATGCAGGACATAATGCTCTTAGCTGTTTCTATACCTCCGCGAATCCTCTTCTTCTAGGGAGTTCGCCAGTGCTCCCAAAGACCAATCTAGGAAATTGAAGACTTCGAAAGTCCTAAAAATCCCTTTGAAAAGATGGTCAAATTCGGACGAAGTCCACCAGACCTTTAGCAGACTGTAACGCCTGTCTGCGTGAGCTGTCTACTATACTGGAGAAGTCCCCCTGGGGAGGAGGCAGGTAACTCCCAGGCCTAGACTTTCTCCAGTAGCGTACCATACTCCTGACTCGACGCTAACTTAGCTGGTGGAAAAGCAAAAGAGTATTTTCCCGCTTCTTTCTTATCCTTCATCCAGTCATTCACACGTTGAAGGGCCTTCTTCGCCGAAATTGAGAGAGTCATCTTAAGGAAAGAGGACTTCTTTGGAGTCCTAGTCTTGGAAAACTGCGATAACGGAGATAAAGGAGCTGTCGGTTTGAATTCCCCTTCAAAAATAGAAAGAAGAAGCGTGAAGTCAGAAAAAAACCTTGTAATCTGAAGAAGGTTCCGTATTTCTTTTCCTCAACTAATTCCAATTCCTCTTCTGCTAATGAAATGTCTTGCAAATCACTGTCGTGTTGACGCTTCGCTGACGGAATAACGTCCTGCCGCCTGCGTCCTGCGGCTAACGAAGAATCGGCGTCCTGCCGCCTCTCGATGTCCTGCCGCCTGCGTCCTGCGTCCATCGTAGACACATCTGCTTCCTGTCGCCTGCGTCTTACGTCCACAATTGATCCCGAGTCCTGACGTTTGCGTCCTGCTTCTTCCGAAACCATTTTCTTCTTCCTGCGTTCTGCGTCCTGAATAACCAAGCGATCGCCTGTCCCGTAGCGCCAGTGCGTCCTGCGTCCTCGGCGAACGCGTCCTTGTCTTCCCTCTTAGAAGACTTAACGGGAAGGAATCGTCCTTCCGCTCGAAGATGCCTGCACAGGCACATCCCCAAGACTTCACAAGAACTGCCAGCTTTGGACTGCATTTCCCTTAAGAAACCCGAAAAAAACCTTCGTACTATCTTCCTGAATGGCAGAGGACGAAGGAGGAGGATTACGAGCGGGACTGCGACGTAACGGAGAGCGATCTTGTACTCTACCCGACGGAGAAAGAAAGACGAGGGAAGATACACAAGAAGAGGGAGGAGAGTCTCTCATCGAAATCCAAGGACGAGAAGGCAGGCCGTACTAAGTCCTCTTTAGCACGGAAAAATCCTCTTCCTCTTGATCGGAACTGCGTCCCCGTCTTTCCGAGGAGGACAACACCTCAGGACTACTCCAAGCCTCGCGATCTGAGCATGTCTCTCGAGAGCGGTTGATGTCCTGAAAGTCCTCTTGAGGGGGCGAGACACAACTGCATACCGACGTTCCCGCTCGGAAGTCGAACCATCCGAGGACGCACACTTCCCAGTTAACGCCTTTTCTGCGGCGAACTGCAACAGCCTGGGAACTTGCAACAGGACTGTTCAAAGGGACGCCTGACGCGACAAAACCTTCTCGCCTCCCTTCGACTGTCGACATGCCTCTCCCTTGGGTCTGGGAGCTTGGGACAGAGGTCTAGGTCTAGGAGCACGAGAGAGACGATCAGACGCCCCCTCCACTACCACTTTCACTGACATCAAAAGCACTAACTTTATCCGTAAGTCGCTGTATCTGGTCGCCCATGGACGCAAAGGGCAGCAAACACCTTCACAATATGGTGTATCGTTCGCCTCCTCCGATACAGCAGCGGGCGCAGGAGATACCTGAGGAGAAGGAACTACCAAATTCTACGTTAGAAGGAGCTGGAGAGGAAATACATTCACTCCTTTTACTAGAAGAATTCGACTTCTCACTACGAGAAACAGATCTCCTTACACGATCTTTCTCAAGGCCTCTCAAACATATTTCATAAATATCTTCCATTCCTTCTCTGATAATTCTCACATTCAAAGCACCTATTCTCCCAAGTACACACACTCTCTACACTTCTTACAAATGGTATGAGGGTCGACCGAAGCTTTCGGCAACCTTACCTTACACCCCTCTTTTACACAAACTCTAAACATACTTCCAGTATCAGACATCTTTAAAGAACAATCCAAAGCGAATGCCAAGCTAACGTTTCCGAGTACAATACCAAAGATCCATGAAAAGTCAGCAACGAGAATGAAAATCTCAGCAGGGAACCACAACAATGTTGCGGTTCGGCTGGCAGAGAAAAATCTGGCCCAATTGGGAAACGGTTCCTAGCGCTAGCGCCACGGTAACGGGGTGGGTGGTAGTGCCTGAACACTAATAGGTTACTAGCGTTTGCCGCGAGTTTTGAAAAATTTCTGCCCAGGTGGAACAGAGAATATAGCTATATATTATAACCTGCCAGGTAAGTGTCATACATTAAATGGATTTTTTTTTTTTTTTAGTTGGCCAGTAATATGAAATCAACAGCAATGAACTTCTTGAAAAAGCATTGAGTGTAAACACTGACTGTAGAGGTAGATGAGTTTCTTTTCCACCCTACAGAGGATTAAGGGATAGAGAACAGAGAAGTTTAAGCCAACAACAACTATAACTTGAGTCCCTTGTTGATTATCCATTCAGTCTTGTCGTTTTATTGAAAAAGCCTGAGAGAAAGTTGTCTCTAGCACTGAGGTTGTTGGATACATGACTTATTGAGCATTCATATACTGAAATAAATTACCTTCTCCATGTTGACCAGGAACCCATATTGTTTGCTGGACTGACTCTTGATAAGTTGTCTGTATGGTACCAGGTTCATCTCATCCTCCAGCTACTGGTACCACAATATCCAGTTACTTGTACCACAATATCTTGTAAGTAAACCATGATGACAATGGGTGCCATGAACTATTTAAGAACCCAAAGCCTCAAGTACTAGAGTGAGTTCAAAGTAGTGCACTGAAGTATGAGATTACTAACTTCCATACAAACTTGGGTACTCCTTTGACGATAAGTGCAGAGTTAGTGAACATTTTGATTCTTCATGTGTGTTAATTCCATATAGTCTTAGTGACATTGAAGAACAAACTCCCTAGCTTCCAATGGAGCATGGTAAGGAACACAAGTGTGAGGATTTGTAGATCTCACATATACTTCTGTCCACATGACGAGAACAAAGATAAGAAAGATACAAAGGCATGCAAAGATTTTTTTGGCAATTCATCTTCTGCTTTCTTATTTGGCAAGTCACAGACTCGCCTGTCTATAGCGGCTGATTTCAACTTGGAATGTTAAGAATGCTAGATAACTGGCTTATAGACCACTGGCGAAGTGCACGCCAAATGGGATCCAGCACAGCAGGGGAGTGAGAATTTCTCCTGGACCAAAAGCACACTTTAGTAGGATACTTCTTGAATGAAAACATGAAATTGTTGAAATTCTAGCTGCTGGTCAGATCCATGCAGAATTCTAGCAATGAATTATGAACACCACAAATTTCAATAAAAAGATACTCTTCTAATTCAACTTCCGCAGACCCCAGTTAAAAGTCCAACTACAATGTGCTATGCAAAAATAGGCATGTCTAAACTAAAATATACAAGAACTACTACTTTTACTAATTTAAACAGAAGTTTGGCCCTCTACCTTAACCCATGATATATAGCTGCCCTCATCAATAAAATGTAATGAATCTATTTATGTTTACTTTCTTGCCTGTGGAACAATGAGACTATTAGGTACTATACTTTACCTTTGGACTTGCTCTCACCTAGCCTGGAGCCAGCCTCGCTCAATACTGACTATAAATGTATGCAAGGAGAAGGCATCTTGGTACAAGCTCTTACCCTTCGTTTTTGGTAAGGTTACACTAGTAAAATAATCCTGAAGTGTGAAGATATCTAACCAGAATGAGAGCAAAGCAGTATGCATCAAACTTTCATCTAAAATTTCATTGCAATGCAACAAAATGGAATATGCTTTCAACAAAAGCTTAAAGTTACAGGCATTATTTGGCAGATAAAGACAAGATGTTAAATGCAATTACATAATACATTCTACACATTTACATGATTTCACAATTTTAGATGAGGTAGGTTACCTGCAAAGCATTTTAGGAAATCACAAGTTGCACATTTATGGATGAATTACATGTGCGTTTCTCATATGACTAAATTCAAAAGTAAAAATTTTAAAAGATAACACTTTTACAGTTGCTGAGAGTTAAGTAGAACTCTGTTCCCTGTGAAAACCTATACTATGGGCAACACTGACACTTACAGCACCCAATTGAAAAACACATCCAAATCACACCATAGTAAAAAGCTTTTGACAACAATAATAAAACTAAACTTCACTCTGAAAAATATGCTAATACGTATATTGCACTCCATGCCATTGGCATGTTTAATTTCTATACAGGCAGTCCCCGGGTTACGACGGTCTCGGCTTACGACGTTCCGAGGTTATGACGCTTTTCAATTATGTTCATCAGAAATTATTTCCAGGGTTACGACGCATGCTCCAGAGTTATGACGCCTACAAACACTGATCTGGCAGATGAAATATGACACCAAAAGTGCAAAATAATCAATATTTAAAGGTTTTTTGGATGAATAATGCAATAAGAATACTGTTTACATAGTTTTGAATGCACCCAAAGCATTAAAAGTAAGGTTTTTCTTAGGGGGATTTTTTTACGGTTTCCGGCTTACGGACGAAATTTTTCGGCTTTATGACGCGTATCAAAAGAAAACGGGGACCCTCGTCGTAACCCCGGGGGGACTACCTGTACAAGATTCTTTACTATTTCCTAATGATAAAAATGGTAGCAAAAAGGACTTACATGCAGTCTGGGGTTCTTTAAAGCTTAACTTTGCGCTGAATGTAAAATTTATCGCTATACGTACTAATCAAGTGGTGAGGCTCTATGACCTACTGTAAAGTTTAGTGCATTTAATGGCTACCCTTCACACAGTTGGGCAGATCGCTTAGTCAAACAAAGAAAATTACATTAACTGCAATAGGTAAATGGTCTTCTTGTAAATAAACAGCAACAATAAGTGAAGAGTTCTCAAAAAAGTTATGTATATCTTAGTTTTACCAGACTACTGAGCTGAATTAACAGCTCTCCTAGGGCTGGCCCGAAGGATTAGATATATTTACGTAGCTATGAACCAATTAGTTACCTAGCAACGGGACCTGCAGTTTATTGTGGGGGGAATCCAAAAAACGCATTTCTATAGAGAAAAAATATTTTGCTCATCACCAGAAAAATTAAATTCCTCTGATCCCCCACGTTGGCAGAGCCAAAGAATCGAAAAACTTTTCGGGGGACCAACAGATTTGGTAGGGCAAGCGCAAGAAAAACCAATCGTCCAATGAGGGAACCTGAGGAGTTCTCAGAAAAAAAGTATGTCGGTTATTTTTGAAAAAGCAAGTTCATTGATGCAAGCTGAATAAACTTAATAGTTCTTTTAAAGTTATAAAAATGATGTTAAAAGTAAGGTAGTATTCCCTATTCCATTTGACATCTAAGATAAATTTACACCCTATCCTTAGTTGAATCAAATTTTTCCTGTTATAAAAAAAATTCTAATTCATAAGCCCAATCACCAAAAAAGTGAATCCAACAGTGCTCTTTCCCATTGTTTGTTTGGCAGGTGACTTTTCTCATTTTATATTTTCCCAAATTTACACGTGGGAAAAACTGCGAATGGTTATCATAAAATACGTACTATAGTTCCCAATCAGTGGACCTAGCCCCCACCTGAAACTTACAAAAAAAAAAAATAAAAAATAAAAAATAAAAAAAAATAAAAAAGTTAAAATGACAAAGTTACATGTTTTCTAATGCAAGCATGATGCGCACAAAATTCACATACAATACAGTGGCTAAGATGAAATTCATGTACATAATGTATTATACTTATGATAGTTAAAAGCACATTTATATAGGACATGGCAAGAAAGTACTAAAAGTAGCTCTGTTGACAGTTTGATAAGTATGTTTTTTTTTGACTAAAACACAAAAATGAACTTTAAAAAAAATGAGATAATTATATAAGACTTGGTTGACCCCATGGGGAAGAAGTAGCAAAAAGAAAAACGAGCCCGCCCTTGTTGTCAAAGAGTACCAGGCAAAGGGGAGGAGGTTGTGTGTGGGGTCACTTAAAATGTAATTCAGCATTTGTCTTTACAGCCAGTTACTCAGTAAACAGTTCTGTTTAGCTTGATGCTATATTCAGGTAAAAAAAAAGGAAATAAGAAGCATGCATTGATATAGGTTTTGAGGGGAAAAAAATGATTGGTATATCAGACAAATGAAGGAAAAAAGATCACTTAATTAGTATGACAGTGAGAGTAAAAAAAAGCTTTTTCACTCATATTCTAAGTAAAAAAACAAATTTTTTTCTTTTGTAGTAACAAATATTACGGTGGAAAATATGGACTAAAAAAACTGTGGATGTATTTAAGTCAATTTACGCTTCATTTGACCTAATGAAATGCATTTGAGCAATAGCATCAATAAAAACCTTTCCATGATTTTACTATACACAGAACAGAGGATGTGTGGTACCAGGTACTGAAGCATCATGTTACCTCAACAGAATGTGGATAGTATTAGTTCTTTGCTAAATGAGAAGCAAGCACTAATTTTCAGAGGCATGGGAACTAAAATTGCCATTAGAAGTTCTTAGTGATGATCATGATTAGGTAACAAGAGTACCTTCTTCATGACCTCTTTATTAGTTTGACATGGGTACAATGGCAAAGGGTTCTCCTGCTTTCTTGTAGATGACATGAAGGCACTACAAACAGTCTGTGGCAAGCCACTTTAAGGAAGCTTCTTAACATGTGTCTTAGAAAGATTATAAAGGACTGTAGCGAGGTCTCACTTTTGTGGTGGGGGGGGGGGCACTTAGGAGGAGGAAACTCCTTCTAAAGAATAGAGAAAACTAAGTTCACATGGTTTAGACAAGTCTAGAACAAAGGATAGAGCATCCTGAGAGCAAACAGAGTATAGTCCTTTGTGAATACCAAAAACTTTTCTACATATTTCTAAAGTAAGAGGAATAATTCTACCTCTTAGGGAAGTTGGGAGATTGTGGAAAGAATTTTCTTTGAAGAAGTCAATCTTGAAAAGCACTTTAAAGGTTCAGTATCGCATTACAGCATTAAGTTTTTCTGACGACTTCAAACGACTACTACTCTCTTAAAGTGAAAGCTGAATAAACCTATGAGAAAATAGGTCCAGGGCCAAAATGTTTTGATAGGACCTGCTGGAGTTAGGCAGAGAACCCAGAAGGTCCACAAAGAAGAGAAAGTACAATACAGTAGATGTTACTTTTGTTGGGTCATCCCATGCCTGCTGGATACAACAGAAACCTTGCTGAGCAGCTGAGCAGCGTTTTTGTTAAACTGAATGAAGGAAATTTTAAGTATCCAAATTCACAAATTGCAAGTTACACGAAGGACTGTGATATCTGACAGTGTAAAATGGAGAGCATGGACAGACTAAAACAAAGGTGCTGAGGGACTGGTTATGGTTACTTGGATTAGCTCATTAGGAAGTAATGAAGAACAATGCATCATGCAAAACTAATGTACAGTTTTCTGTCTAATGACTGCCATTTATGAAACTGGATAAAAAAAAAACTCTGCACAAATGAAGTTTGAATGCAAAAAAACAATAAAACTTATTTTTCATAGAAAATTTTATTCAATTCAATCAGCGCTAGTATCACAATTTCCAAAGATCAATAGCATCAGGCAATGATGGCAAACATGAAATGAAAATGTCATGGACCCAAGAAAGATGGTCCTAATTTAACCCTAACCAAGATTCACCATACTTTAAAATGCATGATCTTTGCCATATTTTAAAAACTGGAGACAATGAATACTTTATTCCTATGTAGCACCACAGAACATGATGACTGATGTTCCATTTACTTTAGAGACAAATTAGTTAGAGAAACTGATAGCATTCAAAGAAGAAAGTACAGTAGTATTATACAAAGAAAACAGACTTGCCTTTTAGGAAAACAAAACCACACCAAATTGTTTTATGTAACTATTTAGAATTTCAGTACCTAGCTAACCAAACCATGGTAGATTTTTAGTAATAAATGCTGTTGGAGAAAAGTTAACAATTTTGAAATAAAAAACTTAACAGCAGGGCACAAATAGCGGAAAAAAACCTGTAGTGATCCCTACCTCAGATTCTTACAAAGAATCAATATGCACTGTCCCTTACATGGGAGTATGTTACAGTACACTTCAAAGAACTATAGGAAAAGTGGGGCTGAGCTTTGTCTGTTTGCATATAGAGCACTGTGTGTGGGACAATAGAGATTAGTTTTGTATGACAAGGCAAATGGCATTAACGGTTCTCTTAAACGTTATCTCTTGCTGAATGGCACTGCTTGATCTTATGCATTTCATCTTTTTATTATGGTTTCTTTTTGTTCAGTTCCTCTGTTCTTTCACATACATTTATTTTCATTTTTTCTACCTGTTCACACGCAATAACTTCAGATTTAACATGCTCTAGTTATCCTCTCACAGACACAAATCCTTTCAGCAACCCAGTGAGTCTCAATGTGTCACTCAGTGGTCATGTCAAATGTCTTTTATAATTTAGAATAATTAGCCTAACTGAACATACTACATATACTTGCAGATCATGCAGTCCTCAAGTTGTCACCAGCAGATCATTTCACTCATTACATGTATCAAGTGAGTTTCATTTTCAGTAGACTAAACTAAGCTCAACTTTATGAAGTGAGTCATACAATAAGTTAGTACCTATTTAACAATATTTGCATGCAGAGAACTTATTACCTTAAAACGGGCAATCAACTGCTAAGGAGGATTCCCTGTTTATAGCCAAGTTTTTGTTATGCCAGACTTTCCAATAACCCCTTATCAAAAATATGCCCAGAATCTCACAGCCATTCCTACAGAAGAAAACACTGTGAAATGGGTTTTGCACAAAACTGCTAATTTTAATGATCACTAGTTAGCAATGCTTACAGATTTGGGGTGCTAAATAAATGTATTCAAACATCTAATAACAAACCTTGCAAATAGATATAGTACTGTTTATGTAAATACTACATTCAATGATCACTAATAAGCAATGTTTGCTGATTTAAGCTGGTAACTTCCTATAAATTCACATGGTTCATAAGTCAGTGACAAAATGCATACAGTATTTCATTAGTGTTCATTTTCATCCCCCTTTTTATTTAGTTATTTTTACTTTTTATGTAAAAATGTTATGCCATAGCATACCATAGTATATTACTTGTTAAAAGTCTCTGTGTTAATAATTATTTTCAAGCGCAACTGTAGCCTAGCCTTTTGTGCTGAAGTTTGGATATGTTACACACACTGATTTTGTACTTCACGCATGATATATACAGCCCCTCACAATTGAGCTAAAACTTAGGTTTAAAAAATATGCATGAGTCACAAATATATACGATACTTAATATGGTAGATGCACCTTGAAACCCCACAATTTCCATTTCCAAAACCAAAACATGGTAACCCCTCAACACATCTAAGGTTTGGGGGGAGGGGGGGAGGGGGGGTGTTTAGCCTTCTGATAACACAGACCTATAGTAGTAGCCTACATTAAAGTATTCCAAGTATCACACACTTTTTCCAGTAGGTACATAATTCCAAATGATTTTTAGTCTAAACTTTGCTATACTACTTCACTCATTCAGTCTACAGAGATTTACCCGCAAAATACATCATGCCTAATAAGGTAGCCTATTCAAAATACTGTCTTAAAATGTAGCTAATAAGTTAGGAACTCTAATAAGTTGATAATGAGGGGTTACTGCCTTGTGAAAGGAAATTATTTCTCAATTGATTACTGTTGCTTTCTGACGCCAGAAGAAGATATAATTCAAAAGGTGTATTTCTCTGGATTACTAACAGAAATTACTCTTAATTTCATTTCAAGGTAATCAAGGTATCTACCATGCTTTGGTGTAATCCAGATCTCTCACTAACAGCATTGATAACAAAATGGCAGGCATTAGATGATTAACTACATGTCAATGAACAAACTAAATCTTCTGCAGCGAATAGACACTATTATTCTTTACCATCAGCATAGATATCCTGTTAGGAATAATAGTGCTTGTATGGAAATTGTAAATGTATTTTCAAAAAACTGAGTGAGCAAAACATAACAAAAAAATATTATGAAATAACCCAGACAGTACCTATCAATTAGAAATTCTGATTTCAAGAACACCTGAAGGGCAACATAGTAGTCCCTGGGAATGACAAGTCTGTACCTAGTCAGAGCTACTTCAGTCATCGGATGAACAAAAATCTAACTATAATAAAGCTTGTCAAAAATATATATATTATATATAAACAGAAAAGCCACATTGAAGTAAAAACAAACTAAAAGAATAAATGATGCTTTAATTTCCTTACTTTGTATAGCCATGAAATGAAAGGTGACAAATGGATGATAATGATGATCATGATTATTTTTTTAACATTAAACAAAGGAACCAACACCAGGAACCAGACAAATAGTGGATAGAATCTTCATGATGATGCAGTATGATCACATGCACAGATTTTTATTAATTAATGTCATTAATCTCACAACAAAACTGTTTGAAAAATTTCCAGTAGAAAATATAAGACTTCTTAAAAAGAGGAAAACGGGTTTTATAACAGTTCCCCAAAATAAGAAAATGCTAAAGATTTCTAAAGATCATTACACACACAAGTCATGAAAATTTTCAATGCTTGGAAAATCTCTTAGAGGTGTCAAGGTCCTTTATCTTACAGAACACTGCATACTTTCCATGACATACTCTATTGCAGAGTAGCCAAGTACCTTGAAAATTTCCTTGGATTTCCTAAAATATATAGAACTCTATAGTCTTTTTTTGATGTCTCATTGGCTATCCCAATGAAAGTACATACTTCAAAATTTCCTAGGTTTGCCTTTGCCTGCTACTATTGTACATGATTAATGTCATGTTTTCCTATAAAAACAGCCTAGATTTTCTTTATTTACAGTTGCAACATCCTTCAGTGCAGTGACTCTGGCACCACAGAGCCTATATGTAAATAGTCTACCTAACATTACCAGTTTGACTGAAAATGGAAACTCCAAAAACAAGGAAAAGAGGACTTACAAGGACAGTCTGCAAGAACAGTATTAAAAAACTTCATGCAAGATTCCATTCACTCCAAATATACACATTATACTTAAGTTTTAAAACAGCATATAAAAACACCACCAAACCTTACCCATAATTTCCATTCAGTAACAAAAAAAGGGAGAGAAATGCAGGAATGATGGCCAACAAATAAATATGAAAGACATTACATTATGATACAGCGTGATATTGAAAACTCCCAGCTGTATCTAATAACAAAACCCACCATCTGCATAGTTACATTTAAGAGTTACTTTTATCTTTCAGGAAAGCCAACACTGTATCGTACAAGGCTGTCGCCATTTTGTATTCTTGACTGGAATCTTGTAACAGATTAACAGCACGGGTAAGCAACTGCAATGTTCGGTCCAAGGGAACGTCTGGGCAACGTAGACTTCCACTATCCTGTAAACAAATTTTTCTTTCAAAACCACAGATCTCATTCCTAAGATAAATAAAAAAAAACTAAGAAATACACATTTATAATTTATCATCATACGTATTGCAAATAATTAGCTGTTCATGTGCCACAAAGTCATCCTAGATGATTCAGTCCTTACAAGAAAGATAGAAACTGTATTTCTGCTAGGAGTACTGTTCATGTGTGGGAAGATTCCTGTCTTGAACAACCAAATCTAGTCTCATGCAGCTGCAACCATCATTAGTCATGTGTCTGCAACCAAATATTACTGCTGTTTTGAAGTTTCTCAAACATGTAAATGTAATTTCTTGTGTTTTGAAAAGGAATTGAAGAGTTTTCCTACCTAGTTTTCTAACCTGATGATTGAATAATTTCCACCATTTGGTGAGTAGCAGTTTGCCCAAAAATTACATAGGTACTATAGTAGATTCACATCAACCATGCATCTGATGTCTAGGCCAGTCCCTTACGATGCTCCTGATTGGCTGTTGATAAGCCAATTACAGGGATGGAAACTCTCAGTCTCTCTCTCGAGAGTTCACATAGGCAGGATGTATGTTCCACCTCCCCTGAGGGATACTTTTGATGGCTGCATCGTAAGGGACTGGCTTAGGCATCAGATGTACGGTTGATGAGAATCTATTATAGCTCTCTTTTCTGAGGCAGAAAGGCTTCTAGTGTTTCATATTCCAAGTCTAATGTTAAGTTCAATTTACAAAGTTCCTTGTACTATTAGTATGGCTTTACCATTTTGATGCTGGAAAGTATTAGCTAGTTAGCTAATGATGGGAAAAAGTTAGCATTTAATGACAGAAACACTCTAAACTCTGTCATTTCCCAAATCTAGTTTAATTTGAATGAATATTAAGATACATGATGTAAAGATTATTACTTTCGCAAAAAATGTCTACTAAAATAATAAATGAGGCAAGCAAGAAACATGATTCAGACTTACACAAGATTTCACCCATTCAGTAATCGTCGGAGAGGTGAGAGCCATGTGGTGGGCAGTTCGTTCTGACGTTACCAGTAGGTAATGAAGCCTCTGTCCAGCTATCATGACTAGTTGAGACCCCAGGAGTGGACCATCATTTACTAGAGGCAATGCCTGCAACATTTAAATACAATTACAAGATCCAATGTAAAACATCTCAGTGTCTAACTGAAAAGCTAAACTATTTAAATGGGAAAATGAGAACATTATTTTTACACAATTTCTTTTGTTCTAGAGGAAGTCATGGACTAAAAAATACCTTAAAATAAGTGGTTTCATATATACAGTAAGAGGAAGATTACAGGACTTGACCACGAGGGAGATGTCATACCAGAGTACTGAGCAGTGTTGGTTACTACGTAAGAAATGGGCATTTACTTTTCTACATCTCCTGGAGACTTGCATATCAGTAAAAAGACCTAGAATAAAATTCACTCTAGAAGCTCACCTCCTCTGCCATTGTATCCTGTGCAGATGTATAGAGTTCACAAATATAATGTCGGTGTAATACGTCTAATGATACTCCCCACGCCCTTCCAAGGTCTAAGACTTGGTGGATAGTTGTGGGATTATCCTGAAAAATTAATTGCTGAGAATTACCAAGTGGTTAAATATTTGTAATGTATTGTTATCTTAATGTAGCTGCACATTGTATGAAAAATATATGGAGAATAAAGATGAATTTACAGGCAACAGTATACCACACAGCCAATTTAGAAACAAGTTGTGATAACAAAAAGTTACTTCTAGCCAAATATGATACAAGCCACAAAGACCTTAGAAAAATAAGTAAATTTACAAGTAAGTCACCTGTTTCTGGTTTCCGTCATCTGGCAAAGATGACACAGCTGCCGTTATTACCCGGCACAACAGTCCTAATCGAGATTTGGCAACAGCCCCTTCAGTGTAGCCTCCTATCGTCCAACTTGTCGTAAGAGGCTTGAATAAAACACTGCGGCCCTAGAAACAAATATAAAAGTGAGACTTTCTCATTAATTTATGTGTTGAGCAAGGAGCATAAATTTATCTTTATGAAAATTCCAACTAAAGACATCTTAATTTTCTATTTGAAACTTGAAAGCTGGAGAGTTACCATATAAAACTACATGCTGACAGAAGGTATAAAATTTTCTTCAGTATAAATCAATACAACAGCAGAATTTAATCAGAATGAGTCATTCAGCGGGTAAACAATGTTTCCTTAGATAAATCTTACCCTGGTTTTTTAATGAAAGAATACAAAAACATGATAAACAAATTTCAAGAATATTTTCTTTACAGAGATACAAAAGCAGTCATTACATAGTAGGTATACGAGTCAGCCATCATCTGCTTGCTACAAATCTTGTTAAACTTAAGGTCTATTATCTCTGACTAACAGCTATAAGCTTTAGTAGACATCAAGTTTAAAAACTGTATTAAAGACTTCTTAGAAGCTTTCTAGTCATGGTTTCTGAACTCTTCTTAACAAATAGATAACAACTTTCATATAAGAAAACCTATATAATTTTCAAAATATTGAGGAAAGCTACTCTGGGCAATTTAAAATGACAATTTGTCGAAAATTGCATTTTTCCTAACATACAAACTGAGGTCCTTTAACAATAGGAAGTAGCTAGCGGCAGCTGGAACGGTCGTAAGCTTCGAACAAGGGGAGAACGGTAGTTAACTGCTTGTCCGACCGTCGCGCGCCGCGCGACTGGGAGGTAAACAAATCACTTTGCTTTTGGCCCATGCAAAATACGCAGAGTGAGGGGTGGCTATGAGGAGGGACTTTTATGTTAAAGGACCTCAGGTTTGTATAGTTAGGAAAAAATGCAATTTTCGACAAATTGTCATTTGTTCGATACGTAATACAAACCCTCGGTCCTTTAAACAATAGGAAGACTCACTTCTTGGTGGGAGGAATCTGAGTCTTTTTGATGAAGAGACTGGTGTTCGTCCATCCCTGGAATGCCTCCCTGGTCGTAAGAGCGAGGGAGGGATCCAAGCCTCTGTCCGATTGATCGGGGTGTGCACCGCAGGATCAATGGTCAGACTATGGGCCGAGTACTAAGAGAGAGGCAAAGGCGTATCTCTTCGTACCAGCATTGTAAGAACTTTTTCCTTTACATGAGCAAATGTAAAGTAATGGGTTTGTCTCATGTTGGCATCCACTTCTCCCCCATTGTTGGAGAAAGTGGTGGATATTTACTCCTATCTCTAGTTAAAGAGATAGGATGGAGCTCTGTTGAATAGCTTACCTGCATCTGACTCCTTTCCAGCAAGGTAACGACCGTATCCCTCTGCCCACAGGTAGAGGTAGAAAAAGATGGTGAAGAGAAGCCAGTCACTCTCTCATTCACGCATTCATTCTCCCAGTCATACCAGAATCGATGCTGTTCTGCCTGCTCGGGTGCTGGGTAAGCTTACACAACGTGTTGAGCAGCCACCACAGGTCCCAAGGAAAAAGTATCCAAGGACTTGTGGGCAATATCCCGAAGGTAGAAGGGACGTGAAGGTGGTCTGGTGGCCCAGACACCTGCCTTCAGGACCTGCGCCACGGAGAAGTTCTTACGGAACGCTAAGGAGGGTCGATACCTCTGACTTCGTGGGCTCTCGGACGGAGCGTACGGATGTCGTCGCTACCATCAGCTTCGTACGCTCTCCTGATCACCTCACGCAGCCAGAAAGAAAGCGTGTTCTTGAAGACTTCTTTCTTGGTGACCCCAGTGCTAACGAAGAGGACGTCGACACTCAGGCCTGAGATGTCGAGTTCTCTTCAGATAGCGCCGTAGCGCCCTCACAGGGACAAAGCAGCATCTCATCCGCATCGTTATCGGTGAAGTCCAAGGAGGGAGGGGACGTGAAAGACTCGAACCTGTCGTCAGGGATCGACGGATTCTGAGTCTTAGCTACGAAATTCGGGACGAAATCGAGCGTCACAGATCCCCAGCCTCTGGTATGTTTAAACATCATAAGAAAGGCCATGTAGTTCCCCTACTCTCTTCGCCGATGCCAGGGCCAGCAAGAAGAGGGTCTTGAGGGTCAGATCCCTGTCTGACGACTCTCGGAGTGGCTCGAAGGGTCTTCGAGTCAAACTCGTAAGTACGAGAGTCACATCCCACGCAGGGGGCCTGAGTTCCGGGTGGGCAAGACCTTTCGAAGCTCCTCATTAGCAAGGATATCTGAACGAACGAATTCGAGATGTCCAGTCCCCTCAGTTTTAGGACGAGAGCCAGGGCGGCTCTATATCCCTTAACTGTGGGTACTGAGAGGAGCTTCTCTCGGCGAAGAAACACGAGGAAATCCGCTACCTGCTGAAGAGTGGCTCTGAGAGGAGACAGACCCTGTCTACGACACCAACCACAGAAGACGGCCCACTTCCCTGGTACACAGCTGCAGAGGACTGTCTGACGTGTCCAGCCATCTCTGTTGCTGCGCTACGAGAAAAAGCCTCTCGTTCGCAAGAGATGGTGGATAAACAGCCAGCCGTGAAGTTGAAGGGACTGGACGCGTGGTGGTACCGTTTCTACGTGCTGGGCTAGGAGGTTGTGCCAGGTGGGTAGTTCTCTCGGTGCGTCCGCAAGAAGAGCCAGCAGGTCCGGATACCAAACGGCTTGAGTCGTTTGGGAGCCACCAGGATCATTCTGAGATTGGGGGGGAGTGACCCAGCGCTCGAATGATCACTTTCCGAATCAGACAGAAGGGAGGAAAAGGCGTAAGCGAAGAGGTTGTCCCAGGGGTGTTGGAGAAAGCGTCCTCTGGCAAGCTGCCCTATGGGTCCGGCACAGCTGAGAAAAAAGGAAAACCTGAAGTTTTCTGGGTTGTTGTGCCGGGTGGGCGCACAGGTCTACGACCGGTCGCCCCCACAGGATTGGAAGAGCCTTTCCGCCACATCTTGGTGTAGAGCATTCGATCCTTATACACCTGATCCCCCCGACGGCTGAGCTTGTCTGCTACTACATTCCTCTTGCTGGAATGTAGCGTGCTGACAGCTCTATCGAGTGAGCCGTGGCCCACTCCGTGCACCTGCACTGTCAACTGATGGAGCGGAAGAGACACTAGCCCCCCTGCTTGTTGACATATGCCACTACTGTGGTGTTGTCGCACATCAACACCACTGAGTGTCCCACCAAGCGGTCCCGAAACTCTTGGAGAGCGTTGAACGCCGCCTTGAGTTCCAGGACATTGATGTGAAGGTGCTTTTCGTGATGGTCCCACACACCTGCAGTCAGCAACTCCTCCAGGTGTGCGCCCCATCCCCACCCTCGGGTCGATGCGTCTGAGAACAGAAGCATCTCCGGGGGGGGAGTGGCGTATAGGCACTCCTCTTAAGAGTTCTTGTCGTCGAGCCACCAGGCTAGGTCCTGCCTCACCTTGTCCGTGATAGCCACGGGAAAGTAAGGAGGGATCCCTGGCCTGGACCAACTCTCCCTTAGCCTCCACTGGAGAGACCGTAGGTGAAGACGCCCGTGAGGGGACTAACTTCTCGAGTACGACAGATGGCCGATCACGACTTGCCATTGCTGTGCTGCATGTTCCTGCCGCGACAGGAACGGGCCGGCTGCCTCCCTGAATTTGCTGATACGCAAGTCTGCGGGAAAAGACTTGCCCTGCTACCGTATCTATCAGCATACCCAGGTACTTCATCTTCTGCTTGGGTTCGAGATCGGACTTCTCGTAGTTTATCACGATCCCCAGATCGCGACAAAACTTGAGGAGTCGATCTCTGTCCTGTAGCAACTGCGAGCGGGAGCTCGCCAGGACCAGCCAATCGTCGAGATACCTCAGAAGGACGTATCCCGTTTCGAATGGGGCCCAAGCCGACACCAGAGTGGGAACACTCGCGTGAACACCTGTGGGGCGGTTGAGAGGACCGAAACAAAGGGGTTGCCCTGAAAAAATTGTTACACCGTCCCGTCGAAGATGAAGCGGAGATACTTTCTGGAGGACGATGGATGGGTATTTGAAAATACGCGTCCTTCAGGTCCACTGAAGCATGAAATCGTTCCCCCTGATCGAGTCGAGCACTGAGCGTGCCGACTCCATCGTGAACCGCGTCGTGCGAACGAAGCGGTTCAGGGGAGAGAGAGGGTCTATCACCGGGCGCCAGCCCCCGATGCCTTCTCCACTAGGAAGAGGCGGCTGTAAAACCCGCCCGGTGACTGGTCCTCCACGATTTCTACAGCTCGTTTCGCCAGCATGGTCTTGATCTCCTGTCGAAAAGGGAGGGCGTTGGTTCCTTTGGCTGATCCCACCGGGAACCAATAAGGGTTCTGTAGAGATGGACCGGTTTGGAGATGAGGGGGGGGGGGCCGAGATCGAAGGGTAGTAGATATCCATCCCGAAGGACGTCTACTATCCAGTTCTCGGCGCCGTAGCGCTGCCAAGTCGCCCAATGGCTCGCCAGGCACCCCCCCACTTCCGGCAGCAGGTGAGGGGAACGCCGTCCCTAGCGTTTCCTCCTCGTTTCGACTTCTTTCCAGCACCTCTCGGGGGAAAGGAGGGCTGGGAGGAGGGCATGGTTGCGGCCTCCATCCCTCGCAGAAAGTCGAAACAAAAAACTGGAGTCTTCACACGGGGTTTGGACACGGTGGTGCTTAACCCGTCTTCGCCGCCGTGGAAGCGCTAGCCAAAGCTCTTTGGTTTGGCCGCAGTTACTCGAGATTGCCCAGAAAACCTTCGAAGGACTGCCTGGTTGGGAACCTAAGCGGTCACTCTCGTCAGTGCGCGCCGTTCCACCGCAGCGTCCACCATCTCTCCAGGAAAAGAGAGCTGGGGAACTAACTAAGAAGGGGTCCATTTCGTAGCCCGAGTGCCGCTCACGCCAGCCCCTTGGTCACTCGGTAAGGACTGCGTCCCTACGTCGAAGAACCAATTTGGCCCACAGGTTAGCCAGTCTGATGGGCGAGGTAAGAGATTGCTCTTCCTCCAGACTGGCACAGTCTCCTAAAAGAAGCGTCGTCTTCTTGAGAGCAGAACTCCCGGAGCCGGCCGCTACTTTGGATATTGTGAGGGACCACAAATCCAACCAGGAAACTGCCTGGAATGCTGCCATAGCGGTAGATTCCAGGGCAAGTGCCTCCTGCTGCGAGAACCATAGGTTCTCCGACAGGAGCTGCTGCAGGGACACACCTGGAGTCAGCCTCGCTAACTCGGGTTAACCTGTCTTTCGGCAGTATCGGGTCTTCCGATGGCAGTAGAATCGCCTCTGCCGCTGTAGAGGAGGAGGGAAGCAGCTTAGGAGACCGTCGGATTTTAGCGAGTCCTCCCGTCCTGAGACGAGATTCTCTACCTGATCCAGGACTGAGTCCGCAAGCTCTGATCGTGGCAACCCCATCGTCATTTTGGGCTCCCTCTTGGGACCCCAAAATGACTCGAGCCGGGACGTGGGCTCTGCTGGTGGTAGCGGCGATCCTTCCGCGAGGTCATTATGCAGACGCATCAGCTTAATGACCTCTGCGAAGGTCCTCTGTATCTCGGGCGTCACAGCGTCTTGTGGAGTAGGACCGTCCAGTCCCTCCAGCAAGAGCATATCCCTCGATACTCCTCCTTCAGAAGGAGGAACAGCGACAGACCCCTGACGGTCGCCTCCAACTACTTTGCGCGTACGTCCTGGTCGGTCCTAAGACGTGCCTGAGCCGTACGGCGTCATAGCGGGTCACGAGCGGCGCACCTCTCGTGATCGCTCCTGGTACTCGCTCCTCCCGGTATAGCCCGAGGAGGTGAAGGTACGGGAGAGGCAGACCCTGACGCTCCCCCTCCGCTCGCTGGCAGGACCAGCGTGCGTGGAGGGCTGCTGCTGATCGTCAACCGCGGTGACGGTCGAGCAGTAGGCCTAGCGTCGCCGCTCGCCTGGGGCCGATTGGCTCGGCTGAGAAACGTCGAGGACCGATCTCTAGCGTCAGGCGACTGAGCTGGTCACCGTCTCCGCCCGCGGTCCCATCGGGAGCGGCGGACGGGTGACCTGCTAGGCTCCCTTTCGCGTCGAGACCGGCCAGCGTCCTCTCGGCGCGTCAAACCGCTGGTACCAGCCGTGGCTGGTACCGGCGGGCCGTGGGGACTCCTTCCTCGCCTCAAAACCCGTGGAGCCGGTCAGCGACCGTCATGTCAGCCCGAGCAGCCAGTTGGTCGCTGCGAGAGCGTCCACTGGCCTGGCGAGAGTCGTGTGCACGGACTCTCGCCAGTCTTCTGCTCCGCGCCGCTGTCTTGACGGCGAGCGAGCTCGGACGTCAAAACTTGGCTGGGACGGTCCTCTTTGGAAGAGCGTCCACTCGGTGCTTCTCGCGAACGAGAAGCGGCCGCGAGACGGAACCTGGTTTAGCGGCAGAAACCGCTAGCACCAGGTGAGGACGCACCAGCCGAGGCTGATGCACCTCTGGTCCCCGTCGACTTCTTCTTTGCAGAAGAAGCGACGGGCCCTGTACCCGAAGGAACAGGAGGACCAGCAGAAGAGCTCCCCAACTCGCCTGATGCGAGCCGGGCCCTTAGAAGATCCCGAAGGAGTCTTCTTAGGGGGGGAGGAGGCAGCCTTCTTCTTCTTCGGCTGTTTAGCCTTAGAAGTCGAAGGGGAAGGAGAGGCAGCAGACGACGAAGAAAGACGATGAAGACGACGACGGACACCTTCTTCTCTTCCTCTTCTTCTTCGCCAGGCTCCGCAGGACAGACGTCAGGTCTTCCATCCAGGAGGGAGCCGGGGCAGTTGCCGAAGCAACAGGGCCCGACTGCACCTGTCCGGAAAGACCTGAGACTGTTAGACAACACCAGCAGCAGGAACAACAGGAACAGGTCGGGAACAGCAGGAACGGCAGGAACATCTGAAATGGAATGTGCAGGCCTATCTGAAAAAGGAAAGAGTAGCTGGAACGGCAACAGGTACGGGCCAGGCCACCGGCAGGTACCCCACGGGAGGAGCCAGGCGTCCTGTCGGACAGTCAACCGTCCATACGTGGCATATTGGCGGGCAGGGTCAGGGGGGTACTCTTGTAGGGCAGCGGGAAAGTACCGGGGTCGGCAAAGGAAAAAAAAAATCCATTGGTGGTAGGTTCGGCATCGTCCCTCGTTTTGGGAAAACGGGCGGGGGAAAGGGCGGCAACAATTGGGCGTTTTTTGTTACTTGCCACCGTTGGGTGTTCACCGACCATTATATTGGGGCGTATATAACCAGATTGTGGTGGCAATTCTCATACGCTCGGTCGTCGTTAAATGTGGTAGTAGCTGGTGGGTAAACCCATCCATAGGAGTGGGGACCACCGCCGACCCCGCCAAAAACCAGGCTGAAGAAACCAAAAAAAAAAAACCCATGGACTGCTGGGCCCCCCACCACTCCCTTAGCGCAGGTCCCCCAGCGGGACTCCCACACCACCTTTGTCCCAAACAAGGGGTTTCGGTCCCCTTTCGCGTGAATTGGCAACAACCTGCGGAAAAGGAAAAAGCAAAAAAAACAGTCGGGGTTAATTGGAGGGGGGGGGCCTTTCCCCCGCCGCCTCTGGGGGGCGAAAAAACCCACCCCCCCCACCCCCCAGAGGCGGAGGGGGGACGGGAAAAGATTCCCGCAGTACAGCTTGGTACCGTTTCCGGGGTAGGGCGGGCGGCCACCATCCTCCAACCGCTCGGGACGGGATCGAAGAGAGGGGAAAAAAAGGGAAAAGGACTCCCGCTACCCCCCACCCCGCAGGGGGGGGGGAAAGGCGCGAAAACGTGGGGGCTGGGGACCGGGGAGGCAAGGAAAAGAGGGAACGGAAGTGGTCCGGTCCACCCAAAAAAAGGGAAGTCCCAAATTGGAAACTTTCCGATGGAACTTCTTGGGGCCGGGCCCCTAAGGGTCTCTTAACCTTTTGCCCCTCGTTTAACTAGCACCCCCCAAACTGCGCCCCTCGGGGGGGGGTACCAATTTCCATACAAACCACACTGGTTTCGTTTGCGGGAGCACCTCTCCCCCCCGCCCCCGGACAACGGAGTAACAAAACATCGTGGGGGGTGGGTTCCACCTTCAACCGAATGACCTGAAACCCTCCAACCATTTACCGCCCCTCCAGGCCCGGGGAAACACACTTCTTACGGGGCGACTGGGAGGGAGGGCGCCGGTGGGTGATAGTTTCCATTTTCTTTTTCCCCCCTCCAACTTCACTCATTTGCAAGAATAATAGAATTGAGAAAATAGTTTACTTACAAATCAACTACCTTGATATACAGAAATACGGAAAGAAAACAAAATACTCAAAAAGTTTGAAGCAAACGACAAAGCGGGCATGAGACTGATGGGCGAAAACAACGTCCTTTCCCACACACGGCCGGAAAGCAAAAAGTGATTTGTTTAACCTCCCAGTTCGCGCGGTCGCGCGACGATGGGACGGGAAAGCAGTTAAACTACCGTTCTCCCCTTGGTTCGAAGCTTACCGGGGACCGTTCCCAGCTGTCCGCTAGCTAATTCCCTATTGTTAAAGGACCCGAGGGTTTGTATTACGTAATCAGGAACCAACTAGTATGTATTTCTTATTACCATTAAAATTGAACTAAAGATTCCACCACTAGTTTTTAAGTTAAACAGTCCCTCTTTTTTTCTTTAAAAATGTTAAAATAGAGACATTATGTAAAGACAGGTGAAAATAATAGGTCATAACAACTTTCTAATGCAATTTTACCACATTGTGTACACTGGTTCCAAAAAACATTCAGTTATGACTTCAAATACTAATTATCATGATTTCTATCTATAAAAAACTGTATGTGATATTGTCAGCTGAGCAGCTCTGGGCACCAAAAAAGTTGGAGACCCAAACGTATTTAGGTAAGAACTATACAAACAGAAGGGTAAAGAAGAGTGGAAGGTTGTAGTCGAATTAAACCACAAGAAAGACATGCTCCTACTTTTATAACTTACCTTTCCATCAACATAAGACAAAGGCCTGACAGATTTAAGGTTATGATGAGTAACAAGAAACAGGACCATAACCAACTGGTAATGCTGATACACCAAATCATAGCATGACATTTTCTGCATAACTGTTAGTTCAACCAAAGAAGGCGATCCCTCCATGCCAAGCCAAAATCTGTCAGGTGACATCACGAGTGGCTTCTCCACTTCACATACAACATTAGCCTGTAATGAAATGGTGTTTGTGTGTTTTTTTCTTTTATTGGATATCCGTAAGAAAAAGTACTGTAGAACCTGTGTTGGAATTAAAGTACATTATATCAAAGTTTGCATAAAGTCCTTTGCATTTTGGCAGTGAAGGTTCCGCAATTCCTAATGGCATCTGGAATTATTTAAGTTAAGGTACAGGCTGACTCTATAAGGCCTCACAATAATGTAAGTTGGCTCTCTGTCCTTATCATTGAGGGAATTTGCTTCAAATTTTCACATTGTCACTAGTCAGTCAATATTTAAAATTTTTCTACAGTACTGGGGAAACAAAAACTAAACCTCTAAGTTTACATTTTAAAAAAGTTGCAGCCCAAAATAGTTTTCCTAAAACAATCAATCTAACTTTAATATACTACAAACTCTCAAAGTTTGACTGAATTTAGTGAACTCATCTCTAAGATGTGAATTTTTACTTCTTTAGATTACAGTACAAGTTTTGAGAAAATGTTAAAAGGAAAAACTATTGCATAATGTGTAATAATTTCACAAGTGTCATGATAGAAAGCCAATTTTTTCAATGCATTTACTTTTGTTATTAGAAAAGGGATTTTGACGAAGGAAAACAATCTATTTCTGGGTGATTGGCTCGTGTCGGCCTATGAAAGTATCCTTAATATCATTCTTTCTAGGTAAAATTAGCCTAAAATTACCAGAGACAAAATTAAGAAATGTCAGTAAAACTGACTCGCTCACTCTTAAAAAGAAGTGTCGGTATGATATATGGGCGAGTGTGGAACACTACCACGAGACAGACACAATTAGAAACTTCCTATCAGAATCCCCCCAGAGAGAGCTGATACTAACGGGCGATGCAGCCTCTACTACTACTACTAGAGGACGCCACGGACAGCAGCGCCCCTAGCGGACATCCTTAATCAAAATAGCTAAATACATCTTGTCCTGCAAGGGGGGAAAACAAATCATCAAGGGGGGGTTTTCATAGGGCGACACGAGCCAAATCACCCAGAAATAGATTTTTCCTTTCGTCAAAATCCCTTTTCTGGGCTCAGCTCGTGTCGGCCTATGAAAGAGTACCAGAGAAACAGACAAGATGGTAAAAAAGGAACAATGAAAAACAGTGTAAAATGATGGATATAATATAAGCAAATCAATTACAGCATACAGATTAAGCACTTAAACTAACTTATATTAAACAGTAAAATAATAGAACGTTAGTAATCTTAAAGTACTTAAATGGTAATTACAGAAATTACAGAGCTGCATGTAATATAAAGAAAAAAGGAGATTTACTTAACAAAAATACAAGATATACACATTCATGTGCCCTACCCTAGCATAAAATAAGGGTAGGTACACTGAAATCCATCATTAATACAAATAGTGCAACAACATATATACAAACATTGTGACTGGAGTTCATCATAATACAAAAATGGTGAATATATACAAACATATTGTGTCCTACCCTAGCATAAAAATAAGGGTAGGTACACCAAAGTACATTATTAGTACAAATGTGGATGTCCCTAGCAAAAAAATAAGGGACAATCCACTATATGAATCAACGGCTAAGGCTATGATGTTGAGTAGCCTGCGATAGGGTGAGGCATGTTGGCTGATGTAGGTAGAAAGGAGACCATGGATTTAAACTACAACTACTATACAGTATCAGGGGAAACTATGTTTTCCCGCTGCTACTGCTGAAAACTTTAAAGATTCCAAGGACTTTAAATAATGCCGTTTAAAGACTGTCGGTGATTTCCATCCAGTATACTTTCTAAGATCCTCAAAGTTCATATGTTGAAAATAATTAATTGAGGTGGCTACTCCCCTGATATCATGTGCTTTTGGGAATGACTCAGGGTTGGCTTGTTTAATGAAGTAAAGGATTTGCTGTCTAATACCTTTTACTGATAAAGTACCACCTTTTTCTCTCATGAAGAGAGCACCTGAGGATCTAGAAGAAGTACGAGATAGAAAGGCTCTAAGAGTTGATACTGGGCAGAGAGAAGGATCCTGTGGAAGTGGGATAACTTTCCAAGGAGCCCACCTTGCAAGAGGATCCTCATTTTTGGCTAAAAAGCTACGATCCGGAGCAAGTAGAACTTCTCCTGATGGGAGGAATTCCACATGACCCGCATCCCTGGATAGAGCCGACAGTTCTGAAATTCTAGCTCCTGAGGCTAGGCTTAATAAGAATAATGTCTTCCTCAGGAGCATTATGAATGTACAAGATGAGTTGTCAGTATCTGAAGCTAGTTTGAGGACATCATTTAAGAACCATGAAACTGTAGTAGGCCTCTGAGAAGGTCTAAGTCTAGCGCAGGCTTTAGGGATAGATGTGAAATAAGATTCAGTCAGATCTATCTGAAAAACCTACTTGAAAGATTTTCTTCAAAGCCGATTTATGAGTGGTAATCGTGCTAGCTGCTAAGCCTTTTTCAAATAAGGATCTGAAAAAGGATATAGCCAAATTAACTGTCATGGTTGTAGTGTTCGATTCCCTCAAGAAAGATGCTAATTTTTTTAACAGCAGATGCTATTGTCTAACAGTTGGACTCTCTATCTGATTCTAGGAAGAGAAATTTTATTTTTGATCAATGTCAGCATCTTTATTAGCCGCAAACTTCATGAAGTCCATAAAGTTAGGGTCTGGAGAGTTCCTGAGGAAGCGAACACAGTCCTCATTTGTACTGATTGTGATAGCTTGGGATTGGGGATCCGTTGAGGTCGGAGACCCAATTCCAGAAGAAGAGGATACCAGTTGCTCTTGGGCCAGTCCGGTGCAATCAGAGCTACTATCCCTTTGAAAGACCTTAGTTTGTTTAGGACTTTCAAGAGAAGATTCACTGGAGGAAAAACATAAATTCCCCTCCACTGATTCCAATCCAACGACAGGGCGTCCGTGGCATAAGCCAGAGGGTCCAGGTTGGGGGCCACATAGCAAGGAAGCTTGTGGTTCGCTTGTGAGGCGAAGAGATCCACTTGGAGACCTGGGACCCTCCGGCTTACCCACTGGAATGACCCGACGTCCAGAGACCACTCTGATTCTAGAGGAACTGACCGGGACAGGGCGTCTGCTATCACATTCCTTACTCCTGCCAGGTGAGTGGCAGACAGATGCCATTTGTGTTTGTTTGCTAATCGCAAGATGGCTATCATGACATTGATCACATGCTTGGATTTGGACCCTCCTCTGTTGATGCAATGAACTACCACTGCATGTCCAAAACTAGCCTGAGATGAGACTTCTTCGGGGGAAGCAGTCTCTTCAGAGTAAGAAATACCGCCATTGCTTCCAACACGTTTATGTGGGAGCTGGCGAAATTTGAACTGACCAAGTCCCCTGAACCTGTTTGAACTGAGAGTATCCCCCCCACCGGACAGGGATGCATCCGTGTGAATGGTTAACAGTGGGAGGGGATATTGAAGGGGTACTTTCTTGGCTAAGTTCTTTACTTTTGACCAAGGCCGTAGTTGGTTGCGGAGGATCGTGGAATTACTGACAACTTGTCTCGATATTTGGAGTTTGCTTTTGACCGCCAAATTCGATTTATATCTTTCAGCCTTGCTTTCAGAAGGATATCTGTTACCGAAGCAACTGAAGAGACCTAGGATTCTCTCCTGGTTTCTTCTTGACGTTTGTTTGCATTTGAGAAATTGCCTGACAGATTTTGCTATTTCCTTCCGTTTGACCACTGGAATTGACAGATTGTGGGAAGACAAATCCCATTGGATTCTAGCCACTGAAACGAGATTCCGGAGTAAGTCGGATTTCGTTTTGTTTATCTGGAACCCAGATGTTCCAGAAAGTGAACTACCTTTTGGGTGGCTTTGAGACATTCCTCGACTGTTGGTGCCCAGATCAACCAATCGTCGAGGTATGCTGCTACCATGATTCCCTGAGCTCTCAATTGTTGTACAACCACTTCTGCTATCTTTGTGAATACCCTGGGGGCTACATTCAGACCGAAGGGCATCACTTTGAATGAGAATGTTTGATTTCCTAGTCTGAATCCTAGGAATGGGCGGAAGTGCCTGGCTATAGGGATATGATAGTATGCGTCTGTAAGATCGATGGAGCATGTGACGGCTCCACGCGGAAGTAAGGCCTCCTTACTTGCGAGAGGGTAAGCATCTTGAACTTGTCGCAGCGAATGAAAGAGTTTAGCTTTGACAAGTCTAAGATTACCCTTCTTTTGTGTGAGCCTTTCTTTGGCACGCTGAATAAGCGACCTTGAAATTTTAGATGTTTGACTCTCGCAATAGCTCCTTTCTGAAGGAGTTCTTCCGCGTAATCTGTCAATTCCTTTGACGGCAACTGATGAAATGATTTGATTGGAGGAGGATCTTTGATCCAACTCCAGCCTAATCCTTTGCCTTTGGACACTATGCTCTGTGCCCAATTGCTGAACCCCCACCTGTGGCGGAAGAGGAACAGCCTCCCTCCTACCTGGGGAGCCTCATTGTTGATGGGCGGGTTGGCCACCACGCCCTCCTCTGAACTGCCTGCTCCTCGTACCCCTTCCTGCGCCACGCTGACGAAAGTAACCTCTCGCCCTACCTCTCGGCTGAGTGTAGCCTTGAGTCTCATAAGTAGGGTTGAAGGCCGGCGAGATAGCGTAGGAAGTGGATGGCTGAGATTGCGGGGGGGGGCAACAGGAGGATAGGCTGGTTCTGCTTCGAGCTGGCAGGTTGTCCCTGTTGGGTAACCGGGTGGACCGCCTGCACAAATTGCTGCTGTTGCTGGAGTTTTTTGTATGGCTGGAACCTCTTACCAGCCTTCTTTGGTTTTCTTGCCAGCAGTGGGAACGGATTCCTGTTTCCTCTTTGAGGAAATACCCCACCTAGCTCTAAGGCTCTGGTTGAGTCTAGCAGCTTCGTGGTGCACCTCGTTCACCGCGGACTCTGGGAAGAGATCAGCTCCCCACATGCTGGCGGCCAGAGTCTATTAGGCTCATGCCTGATGGTGCATTCTTGTAAGACATGCTTCCGGCAGTTCATCCTAGCCTGGAAGAAGTCAAAAGCGTCCGTTAGAACCGTCTGAAACTGAGATTTCGCCAGAATCTTGAACAGTGGTTCCGTAGCGTAAGAGAGGGCAGCCATTTCTGGATTATGAGGGAATTGAGGGACCTGCCAAACCTAGTTCGCGCGTCAACTCTGCCTGGATTAGGGAATCCGGCAGCCTAGGTAATTTCTCGCCGAACTGGTCCATGGCGCAGTCCGGTTTTGAGCTTACCAAGCGTGAACGGTAGCTGGCAAGTTCTCCCACAATTCTCCGAAGGCCGGAAGAGCGGAGAAGTAGACTCCGCCTCCCTCAACTGTGGGATGGGCTCATCCTTGAGGGACTGCCTGAAGGGTATTTCTCCACTAATTTCGTGGCGAACGGAATAAGAAACCTCCTCTTCCGTCGCAAAAATAGTGAAGGGACTCTTGTAGGCCTGGAGTTTCGTGTTTTGACACTCCCAGTCCTCAAGGCAGTGAACCCATTCCCGCTGAGCGTGGTCTCTACTGTACAGGACCGACTCCTTCGAGATCTTGTCTTCCCTCGTCAGAGCCGTTGGCGTCAGCCTAGCATATCCGATGAAAGGCGCGTCAGGCCCGGAGGGGTAAAACTCGAAGTCCTCAATCCTTCGAGTTCCACACTCCGAGATAGAGATCATTCCATCTTTGAACGGAGCGTAGGCGCTACTCTCCATGGGTTCTCCATAGAGAAAGCTGGCAAGGAGTCATATGGCGGGAGTTTTGAAGATCCCCGTGCTAGGATGCTGGGGAGGACTGGGGGATGGGGGAACCTGAGCAGCCCAGCTACTCGGTCCTCATTTTCCTCTCATTCTGTTAGAGAGATCCTGGATTGACTGTCCAGATTGAGACAGACTGTTTGATAACTGCGCAAACATCTGCTCGAACCGTGTCCCTAGTGCGGAGATTTGCGAGCCTACCAGCGCGCCCACCTGTTCCATCACCCCTGCTGAGAAAGTAGAGGGATCAAAGGTGCTAGTGCCTGCCACCGCTACCGGCGTAGCCGGAGTGGAAGCGGTGGAGGCGGGAGAAGGCAGTGACTCGGCGGCAGCAGCGAGCCTTCTCCTTCGAAGCTTTGCTTCTGGAGCTCTTTGATTGAGAAGAGCTCGGCTTTGCCTTCACCGCATCGGCATAGGAAGTCGACGACTTCCTAGCCGAAGAAGACGAAGACGACTTCTTAGAAGTCGTCTTGTCTAGAGTCTTCGGTTCTCTCTTTCCCTTCTCCTTAGGAGGTACAGAGAGAGCGGGAGGGCGAGAGGGATAGGGATCTCAGATCCCGAAAAGCCTTGGAAAGAAGCGGAAGAAGAGGGGACAGGAGAAGATCCAGGAGCACCCAAGGAAAGACCTTGGGCGCTCGACATACCTACCTCAACCAACAAATCCTCCCCCCCTACCGCCATAGGCTCAAGGTTAAGGTCCAAGGCAGCGACGTCACGGGACCGACTCCTGGGAGGCTACGACCCCAAATGATTGCTGGAGTTCTTGCTGGATGGAGGCTATCAGCGGGGCAGCGGACAATGGGGTCAACATAACCGTGGACTTGCGCCGAGGGGAAGATCTGGACGGCCAGCTTCCTGTCCAAAATGTAGGGCTGGCCCTTGGCGGCGTTCTTCCCGAAGCCACCCGCCCACCAACGCTTTTGTTCAGGGTGGCGAGGGCGACTTCCCTCACACCGGTAGCCTGAAAGAAAGGTGAGATTAGCTGCCAATGGTGGAACGGGGTTAACAAACTTATGACTAGAAGTTGTTAGTAAAATGATAATTAAGCCTATAGTGGGCTTACCCCATCTCCCAGCTGACCGACCAGGTCGTAGCATATGGCGCAGGCTTCATGGTGCCAGACGATCTCTCGTTGAACGACGTGGCACAGGGGGCGTGAGACCTGCACTCATCATGTCCATCATGGGGTCGAAAACAGCGTCGCGTTACACCTAGGACCTGGCAGTTGGTAGCCTGTAAGTGAAAAAGTACATGAGTACCAAGAAACACTTACAGTCTAACATATGCTCCGCTGGTGCCGGAGCGATAAAGTTAGATTAAACCAGAGCCCCGCCAAAATACGTGTGGTAACTAGGTTGGTATCTAGGCTATGGCTCCGCTGATGGCGGAGGCACAAAAGACAACCAACCAGGAGTGGTGGTAATGGAAACCACAACAGAAAAAGGCTGGGGATGGTGATAAAATAAAAATAATACACAATTCATTGTAAAATAACGTACAATTAGGGTATATCCTTAAAAATAATAAAACAACCTCTCTCCGCCGGGTCTACTAGAAGAGTGCGTAGGTAAGGAGCAAGCTCCCTTCCGGTAGCGGGGGTAGAGATATAAGGATATAGTAGGCAAGCAACCGACCACTCGTAGTACCCACCCCGCCCGCTAGCGGAGCCAGTAACCTATAAACAAAGGTGCCCCGGCTGCGACGGAAGGCTCCTTACGTATGGCAAGGGAGGTGGCTAAGCAACTGGGGAGGGGGGGAGGAAGGTCTCGGCGAAACACGGCGGGAGCGAGAAAAAAAAAAAGGGGGGAGGATGGCCTACTCCTCCCCGCCTCACCAAACTACCCGCATGGAGACCCGGTACCTCATGAGTGGTCGCCCTATCCCCCCTAACCCCCCCGCTGGAAGGCGAACCCTTGGTCACCTCCGAGAGGAAGAGAGAAGGACTGGTTGACTGAGGTTGTTATAACAACCAAGGGGTCCCCCAGCTCCTCCTATACCAGAAAGGGAGGGTAGGGGCAGGGTAAGGTGCTAAGGACACGTGACCGCAAGTGGCCTAGGCCGCCGAGCAAACCACAACCGTGAGAGGGCCACGTGAACCAAGCTGTACCAATACAAGGAACAAGCACCTAGGCTAGCCTAACACCCTAAATAACATAAATATATACATCGAAAAAGGCGGAAGAGACACTTTTAGTGAAAGAGAAAGAAGCCCAGGAGGAGGCAGACTGTTCCAAGAAACAGAGGCCTACTCGGAGCCAGCGATAGCCGATGTAGAGCAAGAGCCGGGATGCTGGGACAGAATAAAATAATAGCCCTAAATACCAAGCTAAGAGAATGGGGTGGGGAGGGCTAAACTATCTAAAACTCGATGTAAAACAATGAACGTGATAAAGTAAGCCCATAAGAATAAGAAGTCCCAGTATGGAGGACCGGGCCGGGAATTCTTACGAGGCAGCATGGCCGCCACGAGACAACCGGGGCGGGGAACCGTATATGACCTATTAAGAGGAAAATACTGGTACCCGGAAGATAAAACTGTGGTAAAATATTACTTATGAGTTACTTAACTTAGCCGTGGCAATTGCAGAGCGTTCCATCGTGGATTACAAGGAAAAATCCCAAAAAGGCACAGCACAAGAAAAATGGCGACTTGTTGCTAGTGCTAAAATTTAAGGATGTCCGCTAGGGGCGCTGCTGTCCGTGGCGTCCTCTAGTAGTAGTAGTAGAGGCTGCATCGCCCGTTAGTATCAGCTCTCTCTTGGGGGGATTCTGATAGGAAGTTCTAATTGGTGTCTGTCTCGTGGTAGTGTTCCACACTCGCCCCTATATCATACCGACACTTCTTTTTAAGAGTGAGCGAGTCAGTTTTACTGACATTTTCTTAATTTTGTTTTTCTCTGGTAATTTTAGGCTAATTTTACCTAGAAAGAATGATATTAAGGATACTTTCATAGGCCGACACGAGCTGAGCCCAGAAATATACCCTGATATATAATTCCCCTTTGTGCACATTACTACAGTAGTACGAGTATAAAGGTAAAGTGAATTTAAATTATCACAGTACCAAGGTAAAGTGAATTTAATTAATTCTTTATCCTCAAGAGTGACAGATTATTGCAAACCTTGTATAATCTAATCACTTTTAGTTGATGAGGGTGATTCTAAGTTTAATCTCGCTACTATGATATAGCTACAGTGTAGAATATTCTATAAAAGGATGGGTGAAGTCAGTGACAACCAAGTAAGTAAATAACATATGTTTTAGATCAGCTTTAAGGAATGTGCTGGTGTCTGAATTTTGAAGTACTACAGGCAATTATTTATTGACGTTTTTGGACTTTAATCCCCGGATGAACACATCCTAAAGTATGTGCTATTACTGCTTGAAAATTTGTTCAGCTAGGTTTTCACACAATTTTTTTTCACTGCTTTTATTTAGTGACAAATTATTGGCAAACATTTTATGATCAAATCCACTCTGGTTGGAAACTGGTAATTTTACCTAGTATTTGATCCTACCTATATATTAGCGTTTTCTTGCATGGAAATGGAAATCAAGAAAACGCTGATGTATAGGTAGGATCAATTACAAGGTAAAATTACCAGTTTCCAACCAGAGTGGATTTGATTATAAAATGTTTGCAAATAATTTGTCACTAAATAAAAGCAGAGAAAAAAATTGTCTACAAACCTAGCTGAACAAATTTTCAAGCATAATAGCACATACTTAGGATGTGTTCATCTGGGGATTAAATTGTCCAAAAACATCAATAAATAATTGCCTGTAGTACTTCAAAATTCAGACACCAGCACATTCCTTAAAGCTGATCTAAAACATATTTTATTTACTTACTTGGTTGTCACTGACCTCACCTATCCTTTTATAAAATATTCTTTAAACTGTAGCTTATCTTTCAGTTGCATAAATGGCTTTTCATTGGATTTACAATTTTTATAGGTATTCTACATTATACACTAGTTCCATGTTAGCCAAGTGCAGAACCAGAGGTATTTATTTCTGGTGATAGAAATTCATTTCTCGATACAATGTGGTTCAGATCCCACAATAAGCTGTAGGTCCCATTGCTAGGTAACCAATTGGTTCCTAGTCACGTCAAAATATCTAATCCTTCGGGCCAGCCCTAGGAGAGCTGTTAATCAGCTCAGTGGTCTGGTAAAACTAAAATATAATTTACATTATACACTGAATAACTTCATTGATAAATGTAATGAACAAGAAAAGAAATACAAGAACACTCACCTCCATAACCTGCTCTAGCAGCAATAGAACAATCTGGAAAAGTGACGACATGCTGTGCTCTCCAATCCCCAAATCTCTACGACACAGACGATCCTTTGGCAGCCGACCAACTTTATCCATGAGACTTGAAGCTGACTGTATACACTGGCATACCCAGGTTTCCCATATCATAAGTGCAACCCCTAAAAATAAGGATAAGTCATTGCAATTATGGCACATTGTTTAATTAAAGACAGTTTCACAAATCCTAATTCCAATGATTCAAACCAAAGTTTAAGTAGTATATACAGGCAGTCCCTGGGTTACGACAGTGTCGGCTTACGACGTTCAGAGGTTACGACGCTTGTCAATAGACGTTATTTCCAGGGTTACGACGCATGTTCCAGGGTTACAAGGCATGTTCCAGGGTTACAACGCCTACAACACTCATCTGGGAGATGAAATATGACACCAAAAATGCAAAATAATCAATATTTGAAGGATTTTTGATGATAAATGCCATAAGAATGCAGTTTACATAGTTTTCAATACACCCAAAGCATTAAAAGTAAGGTTTTCTTAGGATTTTTGACGATGTTCCGGCTTACGACGATTTTCGGCTTACGACGCGTCTCAAGAACGGATCCCTCGTCGTAACCCGGGGACCGCCTGTATATATATGTTAAAATCTGTCAATTAAATGATCAATGCAACCTTACTATTACCGTACTTACCAAAATGACCTTGGGTAAGAAATCAACTTCCAAGGGGCAGTCCCTAATTACCATTATATTTGCATGGTCATTTAGAATTCAAAACTTGGTATGGCACACAAAGACTTCCATAAAAAGGATTGACTAAGCAAGGTTTTGACCTTTATACTTTCACAGTCTTAAAGACCCGCCAAGTGAGAGTGGCTAGTTAAACTATAAAAAAAGTATTCAGTATACAATCTTAAAGATAAATAATTATATACAAGTAATTAGTCTACAATCTTAAAGTTAAATAAGTTCAAATTACTTATTTTGAAACATGATCTTACCATGTCTTATATGAGAGTTTTTTATTCTCGCAATGTGAGCCACTGATCGTGATATAAGATTGGTGTCATCTGCTGCTTTGTGCCACGCAGCAGCAAGTTCCCATGCCATATTGGTAAGGACAGTGTCAGCAGCCACAGAGTGAGGAAACTTCTCACCGACCCTTATAAGAAGCCCTGTAAACATATATATATATTTTTTAAGAATTGGCAATGGATTTAGTATAGTTGTTGCTAAACCAAAACATAATAATTAAAAATAAGTCGAAGTACAATTTTAATAACTTAGTTCCTAAAGAGATCAAACTTTTGTACTCACTCATGATTTCCATGTTGTCATCATCTTCTGTGGGTTCAGCCTTTTCAACCTTATCAGATGCATCTTTTTCTTCTTGACAGGGAACATCTGGTTCCTGATCTTCAACAGACCTTCTCTCTCTTAACTTGTCTTGCTTTCTAAGCAAACGCTCTACTGTGTCCAAAGGAAGGCCAGAGCCAATAAACCAGTTAGCTATCAGTTCTCCAACAAACCCTGAAAAAAATGGCAATGAAATAGTTATTACAGGTAGGATTCAGTATTGGTCATTCACTTCCAAACCGACATAACAATAAGATATCCAAAAATAGGCAACAGTGACAGACTTGTAAAAAACAATCAAGGCTCGCCATTACCTCTTCCTTTTTCTAATAAAGCTTTCACGGAGACATCTAGTTTGGGCTGCCTGTCAGGTCCATTTGGAGGAAAGTGTGACAGAAGAAGATGTAATGGTAAAAGGGACTCAAGCTGATTTATGACTAGATTCCATTCAACCATTTCCATGGAGAGCCCTTCCCAATCGTTGAGAGAAGAGTAATGTTCTTTAGGTTGCTGATCGTTCTCTTCCGCAGGTTCTTTCTGACTATCAGCATCAGGGTCCACTTTGCTTCTAAGCTTAATTTCTTGTTCGGCAGCCTGCTGGAAATAAATTTCCAGCCTAGCATGGACACCCCTACATAAGAGAGCAGCTATGCAGGCATGGAATGGCTGTGTCGAAGCTAATAGTTTATCTCGCACTGCACTCCACCAGGGACTCTGAGAGCTTATATCACACAGAACTTTCTCACCTGCAAATATCAAGGTGATAAGGTTAGTTTATTTTGTTATTTACATAACATTTTAGCCCAAGTGCAGCGGCAATAGTCATGAACAGTACTCTGTATATAGAATAATGAAGACATGATGATGTTCACATGTCGAGGAATAGGTATCCTTTCCATTATGACTTGCTCATCAGCTCAATAGCACTCTGTTACGTTGAATAAATTCTCGAACAATGAACTTTTTCGTATCATATACAGTGGTCCCTTGTATTCGTGGGGGATGCGTACCAGACCCCCCCCATGAATAGTTAGAACCCCCGAATGTTTGGAACCCCTATAAAAACACTAATAACAGCCTATTTTGTTAGTTAAAACTCAAGAAAAACCCACTAAAAATTTTCATACCTGGTTTTTTTAATAGTTTTATCACAAAAAGTGCATTTTATGATGAAATTTCTAAAGAAAATCCAGAAATTTGTGGATATTTCTCATAGAAAAATACCGCGAATGTGCGAATTTTCCGCGAATAATGCAGGGAAACGTTCCCGAGAGAAATCCGCAAGTGTGTGAGTCCGCAAATCCGGAAAACGCGAATATGGGGGGTCCACTGTATAGATCTTTGAATAAAAAAAAAACTGCATTTGTGAAACATCAGGTTGTAAGATTATAACCACAAAAATACTGTTGAATAGTACTCATTGAACTGCTGCCATGTTCCAGTTATTTGAATGAAATTTCAGCACACCCAATAGTGAAGTTCACGACTGAGATGTATCATTCAAACATTTTCACATCAAAATTCCAAGTTCTTACCTGCCATTCTTGAGAGCGAATGCAATATTGTTCCAAAGTGAAGAGTAGCAACTGTGTCGGGATGAGGGCAAAGTGTCCAGTGGACTAAGGCAACATGTAGTAATGACTCAGGATTAGCACCGCTAGACTGGATAGCAGCACCGAAGGATTTAACACTTTCCCGATGCCAGGCCCATCCGTACAGAAACTCGCCTAAAATTAGAATGATTGTAATTAACCGTTACACATTATTTGAAAACATTCCTCTTGAAACATCCTGCCCTTGTTACAGATCTTTCAGTTTCTAAACAATAAGTAAGCATCATGAAATTATTTATTAATGAAAGATACACACTAACATTTACTCTAGCACCAATTCAGAGAAATGATTCAGTATTGGATATCAGATCTAGTAATAATGAGTAAAACTGATCCAAAGAGGAGCATATTTCATCCAAACTATAATAATTTTATCAGGTAACCACCTTGTTCTACCAATTTAGCTTTGCTCACTTCATTGCTCACATTAGTAATGAGTCAGCCTGAATACAGTTATTCAAAGAAATTTCAACCAAATTAATAATAATAGTTACCCAGTTTTAATTTCTTCTCATAATTAATATCTCCTTTCAAATTAACAGGAAGAATTGCTGTATTTGCACCCTTCACTAATGCACCAACAGACACGTCCCAACAGCGGAGAAATGAACCAATACTGATATTTGGATGGACATCTGAAAATTTTACCTGTAAAACACAATTATTGTCATGAATAATTCCATTATTGCTCACATATATGTATAAAGAAATATTATTTTAATATTCATTCTTCTCTATACGTATAGTAAATCGTTTACACAGCTATGTTTTATGCTGATTGGTGTCTATGCCTTCCAATTTTCACCATTAAGTTTCTCCTTATATGCTGAATGCCATCTTGCTATCTTAAAAGTACGACTTTACCTAATGAAATATTCTAACACTATTATTACTATATTACTGTTGGGATACAAAGAACAAGCATGTTTGGTACAAATACAGAACCTAAAAAGATAATACGTGCTCAGAATTTTGAAGTATATTGTAATGGCACAAATATCTTTAGTTTTCGAGGGCTACTACTCCTTTCATCATAAGAAAATATAGCCGAAAATCACTCTTGAGTCTGTTTATTTATGCTGTCCTTGCTTATCTCACCAGGTGTCCAGTTTTTGTTACCATTCAAGATATTCAGCAAATAAAGGTTTCTTCCTCGGTCTGGATTAGGATTACCAGGTCGACAATACTATCAACCACAGAAAAACTAATAACTAATTTAGCTTTACTGACTACCTAAAAGGCAGTTTCCAGTAAGCTGTACTTAGTGTTGATCCTGCCCAAGCTACTGAAGGATTTGTTCTCAGCCACTGTGGATATAGAGTAATTAATTCCTTTTCCACAATACTGTATCACTGGCTGACTTCTTTCTCAATACAAGAGTACTTTCTGTAGGTACACATTTGATCTTCATTTATCAGTGACATACACTCCGCATCAGTAAAAGACGAGGTTTGTCCTTAGCATATAGTACATGGACAAATTATTACATGCAGTCACTTATCCCCAGATACCCACATTCTCTTCCATAATTTTGACATTAGAATGTCATGCATTGGTGTTGTACTCTTACTAAGGAAGCTTTTACACAGACAGCACATATACTACCTCATCTACTAGCTGACTGAATATGGTGCCTATTCCAACAGCCTTTAAATCAAGGAGAGCAGTGTGAGCTCTGGTAAAACTATGGTACAGATATTTATATATAATGATGATACATAGAATCCGTTTAAATTCTGCAAATATCCACTCTCCTAAAAGTATTCTATGTGAAAATAAACTGAAATTGTCCAGAAGAAATTTATGACTTTATTGAACCCATACTTTAACTGACCTTTTTTGTGCCAGAAGGTTTATTCAAGTCAGGATGCTGAAATGTTAACAGCACTGTCTTGGTCTCCTCTGGGGTCAGCACCAATAATTTAGCAAGTTCCTGAAACAAAAAATGTTTAAAATAAAAGGAGAATTTTTTTCTAAATCATAGACCAGCAGTCTTAAAAAACATATGAAAAAAGAAATGAACATTTTCTCTATGCCTAGAAATCCTTAATACTGTACTGTAATAAACAACAGCTACTGCTTGCCACATTCACTGCTGATAGTATGGAATTGGATAGTAGAGGAAAATTACCAAAACTATAATTTCATCATCTGGATCAGGAGATGCTTCTCTGACACTATGGAGTTCACAGAGAACCGAGTAGAGAGACAGCAGCTGTCTTAACCGCAACAGTTGTTGACCGAGAAGACGACTCTCATGGTCTTGAGTTGGGATGGCATCTCCTGAACTACCTGAAATATTATGAATAAATGTTCAAAACATAGAAATTAATTTGAATTTAAAAGCTATTTGACAGCACATATTTAATTTCTTGAAAACAAAATTTTATTTTTAGAGCAAAGTTAATTTGTTTCATGCATCTGTGCAGAATCCCTAGACATTATCAATCTCAGGACAGGAAAACAAACAGCTCAGCTTCAGCTTTTTTTTTGTTAAGCAAGCAATCAAAATCATATTGAAGTCCTTGCTGAATAAACAACAGATGGTCAAACTTGATATGAGACAAAGCAAATAACAGAATGGCAAAACAGAATACATAATGATCAGGCCAATATGAGAAAAGCAACAACAAACAGCAATTTATATAAAAACATAATATCAAGAAAGTTGCTCTCTGATGAACTCAAACCAGTAACAAGGTGCTTGGAATCTTAAGTAGGACCAAAATATAAGAAAACTAAATTAGGTACTGTAGAAATTAATATAACAGTCCTTTAATTACCTTCCTCTTCAGTTAAATTGTAAAGTGGTAGAAAGTATTCCAAAACAGCCTGTAGCAATGTGGTAGTAAGGTGTTGAGACATGACAAACGTCATTATAGCTTGTTTCCGAACACCCAGTGTCTTTATTTCTGCCATAGTGGCCATAACTTCCTCTTCATTGCCATTTTTCAGCTGAGACTTAAGTGTCTTTACAAGGTGAAGATCTCTGGCACGTTTACTAGTTTTACCACTGTACAAATAGAAAATGATGAAGATAAACATATTGCCTGAAGAACTTGCAGAATTCTAACTAATATCTCAGAGTAATCCTCGAGAGTTTTAAAGTTTTAGATTTAATAATCTTCGGCACCTTATACTTTAAGGATTCCACACAAATATTATTTAGTTCAATGCATTTAAAACATAAAACCCGACACCACCAACCATAACTACTATTAAAAAATTAAGTATTTGATGGTACATACATTTTTTCAAATATGAAGTTAAGGAAATTAATCGTGCACCTTACTGGATAAAGATCATGGGTACAACTTTAACCCTACAGGCTAAAAACAATCGGTTTCAGTGAAGATTAAAAACTTCTACCTCAGACATAAACACAGACTTCTATGGTGTTCTTTAACAAAGTTACACTTGAAAAAAAGGGGCATCAAATAAAAAATCAAAACAAACAGGACATGTTATGTCTGAGAAGGAAATTTTTATCGGTTTGTTACAAGTATGAAAATTTGGAAAATGACAGTACGTAATCATCTTATATACCAACAAATACAGTAACTAAACATACCATTGAGAAACACTCACCCTAAAGCTAGATGGAACGGAATAGAAATCTCACTAATGGTCCCGTCCTGAGTAACAAAAATCACAGGAAAAACTTTACAACGTACACCTCGCACACTATTTACACCAAGGAGTGTATGTGGGGTGTATATAAGCCTAGGGAATGCCATAAAATAAAGTCATTAGTAGGGGAAATAAAAAGAAAATGCCATCACTATATATTGGAATAAGTCATAATATTTCACCTGGCCATTCAACACATGTATTTTCATTTTTGTTATTCATTAACCTATGAATCAACAAAGTTAAACTATATATTTAATATACATACCTAGAATACTTTGGCACATTAAAAGCAGCTACTCTAGGTCCCTGCTGGGGAGTCCAGACTTCTAATAAGCCTCGCCGTGGTGCATAAATAAGCAGGAATGATACCCGCCTCTTAGACCCTCCCCACTCACTCTCCACATCCAGCCATCCGCAGTCTGCATCCCTATAGCCTTTGGTCATGCAATAAAAGCAAAAATTATATGAAATAGTTAGAACTCTCTACAGCTACCAAGCAGTTTACAGCAGAGAACATACCATGACTAAAATCACTGTATGACTTTTCCCATTACAGAATCAAAATAACGAATGAGACCAACATATACCTTCAGGTATCTTAGTCTTAACCATTTATAGCAAATCACTTTTAGTTATTAACAATATTTTGGGGGAAGAATTTAAGAACTTATTTCTTAAACCAAAGCAATCTAGTCCATTTGATTTGTCAGCATGTAGAGCAAGATGCATTCTAGAAATTAAATTACTGTTTCACAGGTTTAATACTTAAGCTAACACCATGAAATCCCCTACAAAGGAATCGCTGACATCTAATATACTGAGACTAATATCCATCATCACATTCTGAATATTTTCCGCTTTGTTAGGCATGAAACGCTTAAACCTTTCACTTATAACTCTTGGTAAAACCTTACCTTTCCACATACGAAGGCAGATGCCTCTGTTCACGTCGATGAGAGTTACTCGACCAAAGTCGTCTGTTACTGCAGCTAGTCTCCGACCAGCAGCTAAACTTACAGATAACCCAGTGCGTCTCTTATCTGGAACTGACGACCTGAACGAAATAATGGATGGATCGCTAGTCACCGAAAGCTCACACACACTTATCAAAATTAATTCTGTAAATCAAATGCATTTCAAGCAGAGGAAAGTAATCAACTATCCATTCCATGCTGCAGGAGTTTATTAGTTACCCTAAATAAGTTTTTTATTACTGAAACAAGATCAGTCAATTAATTTAATGTTAATAATATAGACAGATTTTTCTCATTTTTAATTTTCTACTCTTTTCTTGTGACTACCATTTACTAAACAAGTAGTATTATACTGATAATGCCATAACTCATTTTCTGAATAAAAAATTCTGATGACAGAAAATAGCAAAACACACTAACTATCATACATTGGTGCCACTCAGATCCAAATATATGAAGAACTCCCATTCCTAAAAAATTGTAATGGCAGGCCACTCCTATAATGCCAAGAAGTGCCTTGACCATGTCATGATTGTCATGATAACAAAGGGTACTAACCACACTTCTTAGTACATTATAACTAAAATGATCAGCAATTAATACAAGATGAATAGTTTTACGTATTTTGAGAATACAAATGTCAAAGCTTAATTACCAGTAAGGAGGAAGTTTCCAACACCATCGAAGGTCTTACCCTACCACCTGACCCCACAGTGCATTAATTACTAATCTATGACTTTGTGTTTGTCTTAATTGGCAATTGGCTATTTGTAGAGAAACAGATTCATTTTGACATACAAAAACATACATTGTAATAAACAAAAACATCTTACTTGCAAGGTAAAGGAGTTGCTGGCTCGATTTTTGGCTTATGATTTGATTTTTCAGGGTCTTTACCTTTGCTTTTTCCAAAAAGCCATCCACTGGAAAAAAAAGAAATTATCAATGCATCTGCCGATGTGGTAATTCCTTATTAAAACTTAAATGATACTTCACAAGATAAAACCTAAATATTTATACTTTACAAATTTTATGACATAATGCATGAATATTCACTTATTACACTGTGTAATGTAATTGCTACTACTGACAGGTCTTAGCCAGCCCTATGAGAGTTAATGTTAATTCAGTGGTTAAATTAGGTGTAACACCCTAGAGATTCAGCTTTTTTCCAACCATGCTGTATACTCTTGTAGTATTGCTTATATGTATTCGAAAACATACATACCTTGCTGCTGACACTAAGGCGTCTTTCAACTTATTCGCATAATGCAAGGCAACATCAGCAACAAAGGGAGGCGCAGTACCCTCATGAGCACACAGAAATCCAACAAAAGGCACACGACCAACAGTAACTAGTAAGGACGTTGCAGGAACACCTGTAACAAATAGAGCAATCAGTACAAATTTGATGCAGTAAATTCCCAGAAATTGTATTGATTTACTATTAATTTGTTATGTACAACAGGACATAGAAATATTTTAAAGATCATGTTTGTTTCTATCATGAAATCACACTTTTTACAAATACTACTTCTCTTGCTAACCTTAATGGATCAGACCAGGCTCAGAATTATAAACAACCTTACTTAACAATTTTTGACTAGTTTTACAGTATTGGTGTACCTCTACTAGGAGAAATTTGAGCTTAATTTTCACTTAAACTTGCAAGGTAGTTTTATACAGTCTACTAGCAAAGTTTTATTACTTCTAAAGCACCAGTTTGCAGCCACAAAACATAAAAATTCTCAAAAACTTCTAATGAGTTCATAAGCACTATGACCTATTACTTCTCAACTAGCTCCCAAAATGGCAGCCCTACAATCTTCCACCTTTCAAGAGATGGAGTTATTGCTCCCTTCAAGGTAAATCTTGCTATTTTTGTCATCATTCAGTTTCTCTTGTTTTCTTAGGGCTGGACTAAATAAGAGCACGAAGCTGCCTGTCTCACTGATCCATACAACAAAAATATATACATACTGTAAAGAAGAAAGTGCTAAAAGTATAAAGTGGAAATGAATGAAGGCCTGAGTCTTATACGCAATAAGGTGAACTTCAACTGATGAAGGCCCAAAGGAAAGTGAACTACAAGAGAGTGAGAGACAGGCCATTAATAAACAGACTTCTTCATTGGATAGTTATAACTACTGACCGCGCAATTGAGAACTCCAGATAGGTGATCCATTGAGAGTAGCAAAAAAAAAAAAAAGAACTATGGCATTCATAGATAGATGGTTACCACTTGGCATACAGGCATGAAATGATTTCCCCTATTTGAACAAATCAGAACATTCCCTCCCCCCCCAAAAAGAAAAAGATTCACATTAAATGTTACCTGGTGTGAAAGTATGATTACAGCCTTTAGAAAGCGAGGTGTGGGACATGTGGTCATACATGAAGGGAGGGGTAACACCTGGCGCAACACAGTCAGCTACCACAACTTGGTCGACCAATCCCCACTTCTTGTAACCCAAGGGAGGGACACTGACGTTCTCACCTCCACTGGCAGCAGCTGGAAAGAATTTCTGAATTAAATTTAAGAATTTCACAACACTAAAGGCAGTTCTCGGTTATCGGGGGTCTCGGTTTCAGTTAATGGCGGTTTCGCTTATCAGCATCTGCCGGGAGCGGACCCCCATTGATAACCGGGGAATGCCTTTATTTAAAAAATCCTAAGATGACAGCATCATGTAAAACTTGAGTAACTATACTCTCTTTTTTCCATCTGTCTATCCGCCGTTGGTGTTTGCGCATGGTAACACTGTGTCCCGGGCTTTAAATAATATCCTATTTCGAATATTAACGGCGTAATTCGCATACACAAAATTATTAAATCACTTTTCAGTTGCAAATGTATACCCAGATATCCTTTTATTCATCTTAAACTTACACATAGCGTAACTGTTTAAACCCCGGGACGCAGTGTTACCATGCGCGACCCCACAGGCGGATGGACAGATGGAAAATACAGGGTATAGTAAGTCATACAGGTATCCCATACAAGTTCCTCTTCTTTCATAAATCTCTTAATTCCACTTTGTAATTATCATCTTAAGTAAACGAGATAAATTACACGCTTTCAGATATCTGTATATTTACACAAATAATTCATAAAACAACCACAATGACATTCAACAAGCTACAACCACTAACTGTTAACTTCTCTCATATAAATTCCTTTAAATACATTAAAGCTCAACACTAGTGTCCCAGGGTAATCAAAATAATATGTTATTGTCATGATACAATAAAGTTTTATGCATACTTACCTGGCAGATATATACTTAGCTATAGACTCGTCGTCCCCGATAGAAATTCGAATTTCGCGGCACACTCTACAGGTAGGTCAGGTGATCTACCGCCCGCCGCTGGTGGCGGGAATAGAATCATTCCCGTTTTCTAAGACAGATTTTCTCTTCCACCTGTCTCCTGAGGGGAGGTCGGGTGGGCCATACACCGTATATATCTGCCAGGTAAGTATGCATAAAACTTTATTGTATCATGACAATAACATTTTTATGCATTCAACTTACCTGTCAGATATATACTTAGCTGATTGGCACCTTTGGCGGAGGGTAGAGACAGCTAATCTACTGAAATAGACAGGTAAACAACATATGTTGTAGGTAATAAAATTAAAAACCTTGATTCCTACCTTGTGTTAGCGAAAGACTTCATGGCTACTGCCTAGGAGCCCGTATCGCTTCAAGAGCCTCAGCGAGGTAGTGACCTCATGCTAAGAATTCTTGATGGTCTGTTACAGGGGTCTTACCCACTTACGCTTCAGAACCATAGGATCTTTGTCAATGGGGTCCTATCCACTTACATGACAAACACCTTGCCTATTGGCATGATCATAGAGCACGACACTAATCCGATCACCTGATCCTCATTGGGGTTAGTACTACGATTGAAAGGAGTCATCCCGAACATCCTTTCAAGCAACCCACAACTCAACAACAATATCAAAACTAATTATTAAAATTATTAAAAACAAATTTAAGGATCAGCGTCTGCTCCATTTCCCAGCATAGTATCCGCTGATACATAAGGTCCAAGAGCGAAACATTTATCGTATGTTCTTAATAAAACATCTTTAAATAGTGGTATGCAAATACTGAATTGCACCTGTCCAATAAGTTGCTGCTAAAATGTTTCTCATGGACATATTCTTCGTAAAAGAAGGGAAGTTGCCACAGCCCGGACTTCGTGAGCTTTCACTCTCAGCAGCTTTAAAGAGTTCTCTTGGCAATTCCTATGAGCTTCGTAATTACATTTCTGACAAAGATGCCAGTGCGTTCTTTGACATCGGTCTCTTGGGGTTGTTTCTTACCGAACACCAAAGACCTTGTCGACATCCCTGAAGCTGTGTCTTCTTTTTCTAAATTTTAAGGTCCTGACTGGGCAAAGGGACCGATCCAACTCTCTTCCTACCAGAGAAGAGAGTCCCTTGACTTCGAAACTTCTAGGCCAAGGTTTAGAAGGGTTCTCATTCTTTGCTAGGAAAAGCTCCTGGAAAGATGACAGCCGAGTCTTTTCTAAATCCCACCCGAGAGTCCAAAGCATGCAATTCACTGATCCTCTTAGCAGTTGCTAGAGCCAACAGGAATATGCATTTGCTAGTAAGATCTCTGAATGAGATTTTATCTATAGGTTCGAACCTGTCCGACATCAAGAACTTTAGGACAACGTCCAGGTTCCAACTCGGGGGAATCAACGATCTCAATTTCTTAGTCTCGAAAGACCTGATGAGATCATGAAGATCCTATTATTCTCGAGATTCAGCCCTCTGTTTTCTAAAAAACAGCTGAGAGCATGCTCCTATATCCCTTGATAGTTGATACGGCCAATTTGGATTTTTCTCTCAAGAAGAGGAGAAAATCCGCGATTTCGGTTACAGAGGTATTGGAAGAGGACAGCTTCTTCGACCTACACCATCTACGGAAAACTTCCCACTTCGATTGGTAGACCGCAGGGTAGAGGCTCTGCGGGCTCTAGCAATTGAAGTTGCCACTTTCTTTGAAAAGCCTCTCGCTCTGACCAGTCTTTCGATAGTTGAAAGGCAGTCAGGGAGAGACTGGATGTTTTTGTGGAACCTCTCGAAGTGGGGTTGTCTGAGCAGATCTGTCCTGTCTGGTAGAGATCTGGGGAAGTCCACCGTCCATTCCAGTACCTCTGTGAACCAGATTCGGGAAGGCCAAAAGGGAGCAATTAGAGTCATTCTCATTCCTTCCGATGCCACAAAATTTCCTTACTACTTCCCCAGCAATTTGAATGGGGGAAAGGCGTATGCATCTAGCCTGACCAATCCATGAGGAAGGCATCGATCGCTGTGGCTCTGGGATCTTCTTCGAGCGAGCAGAAGTTGTCTATTTTCCTGGAGAGGAACGTGGCAAACAGGTCGATCTGGGGTCTCCCCCAGAGTGACCATATTTGTCTGCAGACTCCTGAGTGGAGCATCCACTCTGTCGGGAGAACCTGGTTCTTTCTGCTCAACCTGTCTGCCCTTAGGTTTTTTACTCCTTGGACAAACCTTGTACGCAGAATAATGCCCCGTTCCTCCGTCCAGGTTAATAGAGCTCTCGCTATTTCGTTCAGAGAGAAAGAGTGAGTGCCCCCTTGATTCCGGATGTAAGCCAGAGCTGTGGTGTTGTCGGAATTGACTGAACTACCACCCCTCTGACTTCCGCTTCGAAGTATTCCAGGGCTAGATGAATTGCCAGGATTTCCTTCGCATTGATGTGCAGAGTAGTTTGTAGTCTGGTCCAAATACCTGCTACTTCCTTTGGACCCAGTGTTGCTCCCCAACCTGTTTCCGAGGCATCGGAAAACAACACTCGGTGAGGATTCCGAATCAAGAGGACACCCCTTCGTTCCTTGTTGTTTAATGGGTTAACCACCACTTTAGGTCGGATTTTATCCCTGTTGGATGGGAAAAAACGTCTGACAAGTCTCCCCTGTCTTTTGACTCCACATCCTCTTTAGATAAAATGCAGAGGTCTGAGATTTAATCTTCCCAGGGAAATGAACTGCTCTAACGAGGAAAGGGTGCCAGCAGACTGAGCCATTCCCTCGCCGAGGTCCGTTCTTTCCCTAAGAAGTTCGAGATCTTTTCTAAGCCTCGAGTAATTCTGTCTTGAGATGGAAACGCGCGAAAACCCCGAGAATCCATCTGTATCCCCAAGATAGACTATGTTCTGTCTGGGGATCAATTGTGATTTCTCGAGGTTCACGAGCAGTCCCAGAGATTTTGTCAAGTTCAAAGTCTTCTCCAAGTCCTTCAACTGAATTTCCGATTTTGGCTCTTATTAGCCAATCGTCCAGATAAAGGGATATATTTATCCCCTCTAGATGTAGCCATCTCGCAACATTCATCATTAGCCTCGTGAACACTTGAGGGGCCGTTGAAAAAGGCCGAAGCATAGGGCTCTGAATTGTATACTTTCCCCTGCATCATGAATCGGAGATATTTCTTCGATGATGGATGCAGGGGGACATGAAAGTATGCATCTTGTAGATCTAAGGAGACCATCCAATCTACTGGACGAAGACCGCAAAAACCGATTTTTGATGTTTCCATAGAGAACTTTGTGTTCTCCACAAATCGGTTCAATGCGCTCACATCCAGGACCGGTCTCCACCCTCCCGAGGATTTCGGAACCAGAAAAAGACGGTTGTAGAATCCTCGGGAATGCGGATCCCGAACCACTTCGATGGCCTCCTTTTGCAACATCTGTTTCTACCAGTTGCAATAATGCTCTTTCTTGGCAGGGTCCCTGTATTGGGCTGACAGTTCCCTCGGGTTCGTAGTCAAGGGAGGTCTGTCTCGAAAGGGGATCATATATCCCCTTTGTTAACCACGGAAAGGGACCAAATTTCTGCCTGTCTCCGAGCCCATTCTTCGGAAAATTTCCGAAGTCTGGCTCCTACCGGTGCTGAAGGACTGTTGTCTCATTTCGCTCTCTTGACAGGTCTGAAGGAAGACCTACCTCTCTTCTGCACTCCTCTCTTCTTAAAAGAGGGTCTGGCCAAGGTACTCCCTCGAAAGGGCTGTTGAGGAGCCCGATTCTCTCTCTTAATAGGACCCGAAGTCCTCGATTTCTTTGCAGATTGGGCCAAGAGATCTTGTGTGGCCTTTTCTGTCAAAGAATGAGAAATATCTTTTACTAGATTTGAAGGAAACAATTGGTCCGACAGAAGGAGCATATAGAAGAGATGACCTCTGAGTAGGAGTAACTGCTTTCGTCAGAAAAGAGCTAAATAAGACTCTCTTCTTCAGAATACCAGTTCCAAACAGAGAGGCCACCTCTCCTGATCCATCCTGAACTGCCTTGTCCATACAGGAAAGGACACTATGAAGGACTTCTGGACTAAGAGATCCTTCTCTTGTGTCTTTTTGGCCAACACCCCAAGGGAGGACCAGTCTAAGAAGTTAAAAACTTCCAAGACATTAAAACAATCCCTTGAGGAGATGGTCCATCTCAGAAGTCCCCCATGTGATCTTTGCTGATGACAAGGGCTTGTCTCCTAGACGAATCCACCAGATTCGAAAAATCTGCTTCGGCAGACGGGAGAGCTAGACCCCGTGGTTTGCCCGTCTCGTACCAAATTCCCTTCTTTCCTGATAGTCTGGAAGGAGGGCAGGCAAAGACTGTCTTCCCCGCCTTCTCCTTGGATTCCAACCAATTTCCTACGAATCGGAGAGGCCTTGTTCATGGAAATGGTTGGCTTCATTTTAATAAAAGATGATTGTTTC
>NC_087215.1:72251101-72333395 GCF_015104395.2 Macrobrachium nipponense | reverse complement strand
TCACTCCCCTCCTCCTTCTCGTCTCCTTCAGGTGCTCCTGAGCGTAATCGTGGGCGTGGCCGTGGCCGCCCCCCAGCACGGCTTCCCGATGGACACCGCCGAAGTCTCAGCCGCCCGCGCCGCCTTCATCGCCGAATACAACCGCCTGGCTGACCTAGCGGCCCGGGCCCCCGACATCCACATCATCCACAGAGACCCCGTCGAGCACCAGCGCGCCATCCAGCAGGCAGCTAGCCACGTGCCCCAGTCCGTGCCCGTGCCCGCCTTCAACGCCTTCTCCTTCTCGGCCAACCTGGGCAACAACCAGCAGTTCGTCCCGGGACCCAACACTTTCCCGGCCGCCGGGCACCTGGCTGGGCTCGGCATCCTGGCCGGACCACCAAGTTCCTCCTGTTCCCGCCCCTACGTCGCCCCCACCGCTTCTCCGCTCCCGGAGCCCCTACCCAGAAGTGGCAGGGTCCTTTCGCCCACACCATCCCCGCCGGCGTCCAGGGATCCCAAGGGACCGTCGAGACTCCAGAGGTAGCCGCTGCTAGGAGCGCCCACTTCGCTGCCCACGCTGCCGCCCTCGGCTTCCAGGGATAATGATGAGGGAGGTTAACCACAAGCAGCTGCCCGCCTAGAGGTATCTCAGCAAAGGAGGCGCACCACCACCAGCCAGAAGGGAGGCCTGTCTCTCCTACTACAGAGAAAGCAGTCCCTAGCTGGAATCGCCCCCCGTGCCAAAGATGTGATCGTTATACGCCTTTTCTCTCTTTTGTCTCTCTCTCTCTTTCTCTCTCCCCTTCCATATTTTATCTTTGTAAAATACATACGACGAATTATATTATTTGAGATGTATATAAACAATTTGAGCTTTCATTACGATCCCCTAATTGGTTTCATTGTTGTTGAGCAGGTCTTGAAGTAACCGAAAGGAGCATAGAAAGAAGTCAAGTTACTTGCGATCTACTTTTGCTTAGGGTATTCTGCCTCCTTGCCAAAGTACTTCATATCAGTTAAATGATGACGGAGAGACCAATATGGGCACGAATGCCCATAATCAGATCCTACAAGTAAAACGTTGATGGGTATCTTAAACAGATGGCAAGCGATCATCCAAAAAAGTACACGAATTCATAAAGCAGAAGGGAAAAAGTAAATCCCACGTCCTTTATACATGACTGTTAGAAAGAGCGATCAAAGTGGTTTTATATTTTGTCCAAAGGCTTCAGATCCAGTCCTTGAGAAAGAAGTGTATCTAACACTAGCAAGTGTAGACAATACCTCCCTGGATGACTAGTGTAAACTGTCATCTCAATGGGCACTTTATCTCCTTTTTCATCCTATTACTTTCGAGAAACGTCGGATGAAATTGTCGGCAAATGTTGCACGAAAGTTATATCGTTCGTAAGGTCTTATATACTTATAACTACCTGTTTTATGCTAATTGTGCTACCTTTACTAGAATACTGTTCTGTGTAGATGTCTGCTTCTACCAGAGATTTATCTCTTTTTTTTGGTAAAGTGCATCGTGGTGGTAGGTTCCTGTTTCCTAAAAGTAGCAGACATGACTTGGACTATCGACGGATGGTCTCTTGGTCTCTTGTATATTACATTTTGGGAATCGACGAACGCTCATTTTGTTTTTTTTACTTCTTTTGCAAAACATTAAGGAGCAACTGCCACTTCTACCAGCGATTTGCAGGGGCGCTTATATGATCATAGCCCCTTGCAGAACGTTCTTCTCTACCTGTTCCTTGCCACGTAGACCGTTCAATAGTCGGGTGATAGGCGCTTCAGGGCCAGGATTTTTATCTACTTTGTGGAACTGGGTGAGATATGTGTCTCGTGCCTTTTGCTCGGTTGGTCTACATTGTCGTGTCTGTAGTAGGTCTTCCGTGTTTTTTTTTTTTTTCGTTTGGCTTTCGTGAAAAAATCTTTTATCATATTTTGCTGTCCTTGGATATATATATATATATATATATATATATATATATATATATATATATATATATATATAATATATATATATATATATATATATATATATATATACATATATTTTAGAATCAGCCTAACAGGTGTGTCCATCCTTGAAGATCCTAATTTGTCCAAAGAATGTGTGCATGTGTGTGTGTGTATGCTTAGGGAAAAAAATGTGTATATAGAGACTCGCACTGAACATTCAACATATTCCACTTCAGCCACATTCACACGCGATATTTGGCCTCAATTCAAAGTCCTGAACACGGAAAAAGACGTAGAATTCATTCGTACTCCAAATGTTTGCTTGTAACGCACGACCCAAGGATTGTTTTCACATCTAAGAGCAAGAGATCTTTTAATGCAAAAAACGGTTTGTTGATGACACAGTTACCCAGGATGTTTTGGCCATCTGTAGCTCCACCCACATTGCATCATTTTTCTTCTTTGTATCACATTCATCCTATTTGACTGGGTAGTTTTTAAAAAGTGTGGGGTTCCGGGTTGCATCCTGCCTCATTATTATTATTATTATTGTTGTTGTACAAAAGATGAACTCTATTCATATGGAACATTTATTATTATTATTATTATTATTATTATTATTATTATTATTATTATTATTATTATTATTATTATTATTATTGAGGAGCTGAACCCCATTCATATGGAACATTTATTATTATTATTATTATTATTATTATTATTATTATTATTATTATTATTTTATTAAAAGTAATGGCTCGCTTCAAGAAAAGAGAGAGAGAGAGAGAGAGAGAGAGAGACCTTACCTTACAGACCTTACAGTTCGTTCGGGTTGCCCCAGGTCCCTCAGTGTGAGGCGACTCTAATGTCTACCAGAGAGTTGCTAAGTACATCTTCCGGTATATTTTGCATCTTCCAATCTTGGATGGTCTGGGATGCAGTTTAGATATTTGTCGAGCTTATTCTTAAACACATCTACGCTCACTCCTGATATATTCCTCAGATGAGCTGGCAACGCATTGAATAGAAGCTGCATTATCGATGCTGGTGCGTAGTGGATTAATGTTCTGTGTGCTTTCCTTATGTTTTTCCTGGTATAGTTTTGGGCACTATTAATCTACCTCTGCTTGCTCTTTCTGATATTTTTAGTTCCATGATATTTTCTGTTATTCCTTCTATCTGTTTTCCATGCCTGAATTATCATGTAGCGTTCTCTTCTCCTTTCTATACTATATAATTTTAAGGATTGTAGTCTTTCCCAGTAGTCTAGGTCCTTAACTTCTTCTATTTTAGCTGTAAGGACCTTTGTACACTCTCTATTTGTGCAATATCCTTTTGATAGTGTGGGTACCATATCATATTGCAATATTCAAGTGGACTAACGAACATATGTTTTATAAAGCATAATCATGTGTTCAGCTTTTCTTGTTTTGAAGTGCCGTAAAACAACATTCCCATTTTTGCTTTACATTTTGCCAACAGAATGGCTATTTGATCATTGCATAACATGTTCCTATTCATCAATCACACCAAGGTCTTTACTGCTTCCTTATTTGTGATTGTCTCATTATTAGGTCCCCTATATGCATATAGCTTTCCTTCTCTGTCTCCATAATTTATTGATTCAAATTTATCAGAGTTAAATACCATCCTATTTACCTCTGCCCAATCATATACTTTTGTTAAGGTCTCTTTGTAGAGCGTTCCTATCTTCATCACAAGTAATTTCTCTACTTATTCTTGTGTCATCAGCGAAACTACTCACTACCGAATCCTTAACATTACTGTCTATGTCTTCAATCATAATAACAAACAATATTGCAGCTAGCACCGTACCTTGTGGCACACCCGGATATTACCTTGGTTTCATCCGATTTCTCATCGTTTGCAATAACTATCTGTTTTCTGTTGTGTAAAAATTCTTTTAACCATCTTCTACTTTATCTACGATATTGTTGTTTTCTAATTTTCTTTGCTAATATATTTATGGTCTACTTTGTCAAAAGCTTTTGCAAAGTCTAGATAAACCACATCTGTTTCATTTCCGCTTTTCATATTTTTGAATATGTTCTCACGGTGGACTAACAGTTGGGTTTGTGTACTTTTTCCGGGTACGAAACCGTGTTGTCCTATATTAAACAAATTATTTTTTATTAAATGTTTCATATTTTTCTTCATTACCCTTTCATACACTTTCATAATATGTGATGTTAGACTCACAGGCCTATAATTACTTTGCCTCTAGTCTTGATCCACTTTTGAAAGTAGGGGTGATATATGCTAATTTGTGCTCATCATAAATCTGCCTGTATCTACACTTTGTCTTAATAATATTGCAAGTGGCTTTGCGATAGAATGAACTACTTTCTTTAACAAAATAGCAGGGACTCCATCCGGCCCTGCAGCAGCTCCATTTTTAATTTCATTAATTGCCTGCACAATATCAGCTTCATTCATTTCTATGTCAGCTAATATTCACTATTTTCGTCCCTTACTTCTATATCATTATCTTCATTATCTATTTCTAGGGGTGAATTCTCTCTTATATCGTTCTGCCAGTATGTTTGCAAATTTCCTTTTTTTCATTCGTTAATCTCCCTTCAATTCTCAGAGGGCCTATTTCTATTCTTCTTTTATTCATCTTCTCGCATATGAGTATAATAGTTTTGGGGTTTTTGCTTGATATTTAATAGGGTTTTTTCTTCCAAGTCCCGTTTTTTCATTTTCTTTTGATTGTATAATCTTTTGTTCTGCATTTTCTATCTTACTTTTTAGTTCTATAACTTTCCATGCATTTTTTTCTTTTGCAAGACCTTTTTCCCACTTTCTGAGTTTTCTGGAACAAGATCCTTCTGTCTCTTGGTATGCATGAATGATGTTTACTTTTCTTCTTCGGTATATATTTATCCACTATTTTCTCCAATATTTTTATATAATATCTCCGTATTTACCCTTATGTCATCACTTACGAAAATGTTATCCCAATCTTTGTTTAATTCTTCATTAATTTTCTGACCATTTTATATTTTTACTGTAGAAGTTGTATTTTCCATATCCTTCCCACTTTTTCATTCTTGCTTATCTCTATTTTCACTTGCTTTGGAATGAACTGTTAATTCTATGACATTATGATCTGAAATACTCGCATTATAAACTATTATTTCTTTAACATAATTCATCTCGTTCACAAATACTAGGTCTAAAGTATTTTCCTTTCTTGTTGGCAGGTGATTTATTTGTTGAATGTTGTATTCTAGTAGCATATCTAATAGCTTTTCAAATTGCCTCTTATCTTCTGCACTACTATTACTCTCTTTTTTATATGTATAAGTACAACCACAGTCTCCTATTCGTTCTTTCCATTCTACGAAAGGAAAGTTGAAGTCACCAGATAGGAGAAATAGTCCAGTCCTTGTGATTTCTACATATATCATCCAATTTTTTTCAATTATTAAGTCAAACTCTTTAGTATTAGGAGGTCTATATATTACTATGTTCATCAATTTTCAGATTCAAATTCTACCGCTATTAGTTCACATTCTGAGTTACTATATTTCTCATATAGTTTTTCCTTGTTTTTTTGTCTTTCCCATATATTGCGGTTCTCCCTTGATTCCTATTTTTTCTATCTGATCTATAAGTTTGGAACCCTTTTATTTGATCATCATTCCCAGTCTCTTGGGAATACCAGGTTTCACTTATATTCATTATATCTATTTTTCTTTTCATTTTGGGTTAGTTCTTCTAAGTACTCTATTTTTCTTTTGAGTTACTCGTAACTAAACCCTGCGCATTATCACTATGATGGTTTGCGTGTTTTCTCCTTCATTAATATTGGTAGTAATAGGATTTTCCCATGTCTCTTTCCTGTTCTGGTATGTTGTTCTTTTTTTTCATTTCCAGAAATTCTGACATTAAAAATCCAACTTTTCCATAATATTTGATCTTCCTTCATCATAATTATTCATTTTGTGTCTGAATCTGCAATTTTTCTCCGTTCTTTCTGCAATATCCTCTTGCATAATAAATACAGTTATTATCTCTTGAGTAGAATTTCGGAGCTGATGCTTTTGAAATTTTTTGCTGACACCTCTGCATATCTCATTGGTGGTTTGCTTTTCTCTTTTACCTGATATTCTTGATTTCTCTCTTTTATTTGTTTCTTTCTTATTTTGGATTTTATTACTTGGTTGGTTATTTATATTTGATTATGATTCATGGCTACAGGGTGCATATATTTGCATTTTTTGTCGAACTTACATCCTTTTCCTTCTTTTAGGTTTTTACATATTTTTGGATGCAGATCTCTGCAATCATCCCCATAGCCATCTAAGTATGCACATTTACCATATATTTCATAGTTTTGACATACCTTAGGATGTTTGTAGTAACATCTTTCTCCAAATCTGCAATTCCATCTTTTCAAAAGGTTGCAGATTTTGTCTTTCTTGTCTATTTTTTCCTCTTTCCCGTCATTGTGTAGATCTGGGTAGAGCCTCTTCGGGATTTGCTTTTCTGTTGTCATATCGTAATTTATTTCTTCGTGGTATGCTGCTTTATTGCCTCATATGTTAGTATCAATGAGTATCTCTGCATCCATACTTTTATCTAGTTCTTTGTTTTCCTTATTTTTTTCTGTCATTTCATTTTTGTTTACTTCTCTTCCGTTTTCCTCTTCTTCTTTTTCTTCTTCTTCTTCCTCTTCTTCTTCATCCTCAACTATTTGTACATTCAATCTTGATTTAATAACATTGTCTATCCATGATAGACATGTTGAACAAAAAATTCTTGTATCTTTTCTCAAATCTTGCATTACCTCAGCACAACTGTGGATGGGTCGAATGTTGCATGCAGCACATTTTCTGATTAGTTTTGTGGATTGACTATGCTATACCAAACCTTACACAGTTTGCATGCTTTTGGCATTCTTTTTCCTAATGCATCAATTAGGATATTCACAAGATTCACCTCATTCATTTTCTTTGTCGGAATATGTTGGTTTATGTATATTTTCTTTATGAGTCTCTTGACCACTTGGATTTTATTTGGAACTTCTTCAATTATTTTCAAGATGTTTTCATTAGATTTGTTCCAGTTTGAAGGATTATATCCTTCTAATATACTATGAATGCTTTTGTATCTTTTTGGTTAGGAACTGTTGCTGATTTCATAGATGAGAAATGCCAGTTCCCTTCCTGCTACCTCATCGTATTGCGAATCCGCCAAGCAAGCTAAATTACGCCACCTCTTCCCGCAGTTGGAACTTACTGCCATCTTGTTCTGATTTCAGTATTACACTTGTTAAACTAACTTAGAAGACGCTTTATCCTACTATTTGCACACTAATCTTATCACCGATAGTTCACGAACACTTCTAGATATTTCTCAAATTCTAGTCGTATGTTAAACTTGTGATATCTGTTGATTAATCTGACTTCACGCGGGTACGTCTCACCAAGCAAGATGGCTACTACGAGAGAGAGAGAGAGAGAGAGAGAGAGAGAGAGAATCGTTAATGACTTTGATGACTATGATATCATTGTTTATCTGTAAAATTGAAATATAACCACCGATCTTGACCCTGTATTTGATAATGACCTCTATTGGCGCTCTACTAGCCTGTTCAAGTAGTACGGAAAAAGCCGCTATTCGAAAAATAGAGGAGAATCTCTACAAGTGAACCCCTGCTGAAGTAGCCATTACTTATAATAAGGTATATTATTATCATCATTATTATTATTCAGGAGATGAACCCATTCTTATGGAACAAGCCCACTACAGGAATTCCCTAAGCTTCCAAAGAATATTATGTTGTTCATTAGAAAGAACTAACAGAAGGTAATTGGATATACAGAAAGAAGAGATCACTTATTAAAAAAGAAAAAAGAAATAAATAAACATATCAATAAGTAAAAGAAAAAATATAACTAAATTATTAAAATGCAAGAACTGAACTTCTGAAGAAGTTCCAGTTACACAACTTCCTCAGGTTAGGGATGTTGTTCCACGGTCCGACGGTTGCGAGGTATTAAAAGTACCTCTTGAACCGAGAAGTTTAGACAGCTTTTGTTTGTTGGTGTCTATAACAGGGACAGTAAAAAGAAAATAAAAATGATCAGAATCAAATATGGACTGGGAAATATCCCAAGACTTATTTTCCTCCTTGTTTTTGTGTGATCTTTTTTTTTTTTTTGTCGCAAATGAAGCAGGCGCCTTTTTCTGTTTTTTTTTTTTTTTTTTTTTTTTTTTCTTAGTGATTGCGTCATCTCTCTCCAACTTATACCGCACAAAACATAAGGAAACGAGTAAGATCTTCATCAGTGAAAACTCCGCAAGGACCCAACTGCCATTTCTGGCTCGTAAAGACGTACTTTGTGAATAGACCGTCCGTTAAGTCATCTTAGGGAGACGCTGATAAAACGTACTTTGTGACTTCAATAGACCGACCGTTAAATCCTACGAAGAAGCTCACAAAACGTACTTTCTGAATTCAATAAGCCGGCCGTTAAATCCTATACGAAGACGATGATAAAACGAACTTTGTGAATTCAATAGACCGACCGTTAAATCCTATACGAAGACGATGATAAGACGTACTTTGTGAATTCAATAGACCGGCCGTTAAATCCTATAACGAAGACGATGAGAAAACGTACTTTGTGAATTCAATAGACCCGTGGCTGTTAAATCCTATAAGAAGACGATGATAAAACGAACTTTGTGAATTCAATAGACCGGCCGTTAAATCCTATACGAAGACGATGAATAAAACGTACTTTGTGAATTCAATAGACCAACCGTTAATCCTATAACGAAGATGATGATAAACGTACATTCTGAATACAATAGAAAGGAGACCGACCGTTAAATCTTACAAAGACGATGATAAAATGTACTTTGAAAATTTAATCGACCCGACCGTTAAATCCTACAAAGACGATGATAAAATGTTACTTTGTAAATAGACCGACCGTTAAATGATACGAAGGCGATGATAAAACGTACTTTATGAATTCAATAGACCGGCCGTTAAATCCTATACGAAGACGATGATAAAACGTGTTTTGTAAATAGACCGACCGTTAAGTCCTCTTTCGAATAAACTGACAAATCGTATGGGGCAAGTTCTTTTTTAGTTTTCAGGAAGAGAAAACTATTGGGCTAGCTTTACCTTCCGCACTTTTTTCTGTCCGCATTTTCTTCTGTCCGCACCTTTTTCTGTCCGCCCTTAGATCTTAAAAACTACTGAGTCTAGAGGGCTGCAGATTGGTATGTCAATCGTCCACCGTCCAATCATCAACATACCAAATTACAGCCCCTCTTAGCCTCAGCAGTTTCTATGTTGTTGAAGGTTAGAATTAGCTATAATCGCACCCATGGCAAGGGTTTTTATAGGATAGGCACCACCGGGCGTTGGTTAAAGTTTCACGGGCTGCCGCTCACACAGCGCTATACCGTGACCACCAAGAGATAGATCTATTTTCGGTGGCCTTTTGATTATACGCTGTGCAGAAAACTGAGATTGCGCCGGAGATACTTGGGCGCATCATCTATCTTTTTTTTTTTTTTAAGATTTCAGAGTCAAGCGGAACGTGATACTCATACGTAGTTCCCTTAACTTGCACGGTAAGACGAATAAAAAAAATAGGTTGGAATTAAGGAAATACAGGGATCAAACGAAATTTGCCGTTATCGAACGTATCACGAATTCCGTACATTCACTTAATATTTTTTTACCACTTAATTAAAGGGAAAGAAGTCACGCAGATGATGGTTTAACACCCATATTCGAAAAGGAAGTAGAGAGAGAGAGAGAGAGGCTCCGGAAGGGCATGTGTCATCATTAATGATAGAACTCGATCGTCTCAGTACCTGGTGTAAAATACACAGGGCGGGTCTTCCCCCGTCAGGTAAAAGGTGAAGGTGAACTGCTCTTGGGTTATGTCTTCGCATTCCTCGCGTTTTATGAATATTTATGTATAGTAAGTAATGTATATAATATATATATAGTATATATATATATATATATATATATATATATATATAATTATATATGAGGTTGTAGTCCACAGGGGAAAAGAAAAGCTGAAATTCCTTTTAGCTCAACAATTTCGGCCTCCACTGCCCCTATCGAGAGCTGTTTATTAACATAATTATATATATTTGCACATATATATGTTTATATTCAATATATATATATATATATATATATATATATATATATATATATATATATAGTATAGAGAGAGAGAGAGAGAGAGAGAGAGAGAGAGAGAGAGAGAGAGAGAGAGAGAGAGAATAACATCAGATATGACACTTAACAGTCTCTTTCCCATACAAGGTCATCCATCATCTTCTTCGACAGTCAACAGCATTAATAGAATGAGGCGACATCTTATATACGCCCTAATCTTCGTGGGAATTGTCATTTTTGCAGACAATGGTTCTTTTCCGGTTGGTTTTTACGCTGCCTTTCCCTATATGGAGGGCGGGAGCTTGATGGTTGAAGTCCCGTATATACACAGAAGGAAGAGATCTATCATTAAAATAATAATAACTAAAAAAATTAATGGCGGTTTAGATGCTTTCTGCTTCCAGAGGTTCGTGTGTTTTTTATTCATTTCATTATTTTCTTCATCCCTTTATGAAACTTCGACACTGCTATCGCGCTTTGCTCTTATACTGGTACTAAACGTATTGTTTTAACGTTCATTTTTCACTCAGCTATCTAGAATACGCCACAGGAAGCTTTTTTTTTTTTTTTTGGGTTTTTTTTTTTTGTGGGGGCGGGGGGGGGGGGGGTGTGTTCAGACAATCAACCAACTGATTGAATTCTCGGCGGAAAAAGAATAGACGAAAGCGTCCTTCAATTACCGAGAGTCGGTCCTTCCTGAGAATAAATTGCAAGAACTTCCGCATCCATCTACTTACTACTAGTTCTAAAGCGTAGACCAATAAAAAAAGAAATAGTAAAAACACAATCGCCTTTGCGGGTTCATTCTTAACGCGTGAAAAGGCTGGAATGCACTAGAGGCCTTGGCTGGTATTTCAGTCATCACAGGCCCGTGAATGAGGCCGTCTTGACTCTTAAACATTCACTTAATTCAACGTCTTCCAATAACATGATCGAGTTCCAAGTTCCGCCGGACTTTAGAGTGGCGTAATGTATCTCACTCCACGCGTAACGGTCAAGCTAATCGAGACTCAAATGCCACAGGAAACATATATGACGCAAAATTAAACCTTTGACAAAATCGTTGCTCATCTGATGATCATCAGGGTCTCGTCCTGTTCTCGAACTTTCGATTTATACCAGCTGAAACTCATTTCACAATCACAGCTATAGATTCCGTTTGTTTTAAGCCTATCATGTGGAAACCTCTAGACCTATAGGTAAATCTTGGGGAGCGTCCTTGAACACCGGAGGGCGCTCTCCACTCCTGGCCCCAAATCCACAGGACACCAATCACTACCCCTGCTGTACCCCTCTCCACCAGCAATAACTTTCAAGGGCAACGAGGCGCTGGACATAAGAGGTGATCCAGTTCACAGGCCTTTTTTTTTAAATTGTTTTTTTGTCACCTGGAAATGACTGTGTTGATCTAAACCCCCGCTACTGGCAAGGTGGCTCTCGCACGTTTAGTACCTAAGCATGCTCATTCTAGCTCTCTCAATGATGAAGGAAACCGTGCACACAGGCACACACACACACACACACATATATGCATAAATATATATATATATATATATATATATATATATATATATATATATATATATATATAGATATATGATGAAAGCCGCACTTTTGTTACTTTCGTAATATTTTTTTTTTCTGCATATTGCCATTCTGTTTTGTTTTTAATCTCAGTCATGTTGCTGTTTGTACATTTTGACTATTCATAATGTTTTTTTTTTCCGCAAATCAGTAGACAAGATTTACTTTCTGGTGATTCAGCATAATTGAGCTATATTGGTTGGGAAGAATACGCAGGTCTCTTACTCCCATACATATGTACCACTTTATATGGGACCCCTTTTCGGCACGGGCTCTTGCTGGCATAAAGCTGGCTTGATGTAAACAAATGTGCTAACCCAGGAAAAATCTGTTGGTTCGGTTAGGTACAATCTTGCTTTCAGTAACCAGACTCCTTGAATTTGATGCTTATCAAAACTTAACCCTGCTGATCAGCAGTCTGGATTTTGATATGTCGCTTTGGGAGAAAATGAGCTGATAACAGTCTCATACAATTCCTTCATGATCTGGGAAATAGCTTCACTGTCATGTATGTTTGTTTGTATGGTGTTTTTACATTGCATGGAACCAGTGGTTATTCAACAACGGGACCAACGGCTTTGCGCGACTTCCGAACCACGTCGAGAGTGAACTTCTATCACCAGAAATACACATCTCTAACCCCTCAGTGGAATGCCCGAGAATCGAATTCGCGGCCACCGAGGTGGAAGGCTAAGACCATACCGATCACGCCACTATGTGTAATGTTTGATAGCCACATTCTATCATTTTTCTGTTAGCATGAGGCATTATACAATGGTCGAAGGTGCCAAAAAAAAACTCGAGTGTTGGTTTCATCTGCGGCAGAATCAACTTTCAGAGCTAGATTCCAGTCCTTTGCTGGAGCGTGAATGGGTTCATCTGGAGGCCAGACAATACGAAGATTGACAGAAATATGGTAGCGACTTTGTCATTCTAATCAGTAACACCAGAACAAGTCAGACCCACAATGTAAACATAACGTAAACATTGATGCCTGTTTGAAAATGAACTAGTGCTATAATTAGTGACAGCCAAATTCAAAGTGTTGCTTCTTGCCAAGAGTGAAAAGCAGAGGGAGTCACAAAGAACAGTTAGTGCCGTTTTTAGTGTATTGCACAAAGTACGTTGCCAACTTCCCAGGCAATATGCTTAGCCTTAACTAGTCACAGAGTGTTGTAGGCATTACTTAAGGTTCTTTGCAGCGGCACTTCGGCTCCTTAGCTGCAACCTCTTTCCTATTGTACCCGTGTTCAAATTATCTTTCTTTCGTCTGACTTTTCTCCCTCTCTAACCATTGTTTTACAGCGCAACTGCGAGGTTTTCTCCTTTTACACCTTTCAAACCTTCTTACTTTCAATTTCCCTCTCAGCACTGAATGACTTCGTAGGTCCCAGCACTTGGCTTTAGACCCAAATTCTAAGTTCCAATTCCAACTATAGTCACAGAAGTTAGTTTTACTATAATGATATAACTTAAGGGTAACAGAGGTTATTAAAGTACTATGCATTGTTAGTAAACTTTATTTTCGTAAATTTTATTGAAAAATTTAACATTTACAGAACAAGGATAAATCAACATAGTACTGCACTATGATAAAAGTAATTAAAGCTTTGTGTGCGCTCAACTTCTCTTACAATTAAACTCCTTAACCTTATAGTACCACTATAATAGAGATCCTGTCTATTCAACTGCACATTCTGTACAAATATATATCTCTAGACCATAGTAACAACACAACAGCAACAATTACTTACAAGCACCAAAATAGAGCTATGCTTTACTCTTATGCAAATCAGTATTCACTTTAATTATGTCAGTTACGAGAACTTTGTTAATCATGTGATATAACTAAGAAAGCTAGAGCAAATGAGATTTACATCCTTCATGCTGGCACTGTCACATATCCTTCTGATCCTTTCAAAATGGATAAAACTTTCACTCTAGGAGAAAAGATTTATGGCCAAAATGATATTTTGTTCACATTTCCTGAGTCCAAATTTACGAGAAAAGTGTCAGTGACCAGTCAGTGAATAAGAATGTTCTCCATAAACTGTAAATTAACTATTCTGAAAACTCAGAGTAAGTAAGCCTGGCTATGGCAAAGATATGATAAAATGCATTTTTGTCATTATTATCGAACACTGTTCTTCAATGTACAATGACTTCATTCCTGTCATTTGCATGTACAGTAACTGTTGATGGCATATCTATACAGGAAAATAACTTTTTAATATCTATACGTAGGAATTTAACATGGATGTTGGTATCAGTGATCCATGCAGTCATTAAACAAGGAAACCCACAATTACTAACTTGATACCAAGGTAGGAGACATAATCAGAAATCTACAGTAATCGAACAACCACCTGGTATACATACGTATAAGGTTACTGACAAAAGGTCAAGGAAGAACTGAGTACGTATACTTAAATTTAAAATTTCAGTCTGGCAAAATTGCCCAGAGTGACTGGCTTAAGGAAGAAAATTGTTACTCAGATTACTTGTAGATTCCTAAAAAGGATTCCAGATTCCTAAAATATCTTGCAAATGAATATGCTGAAGATCTTAACACACTAACCGACTTATATGGAACATATAAAACTGTGGGTTTAAAATGCTTGTAATACTGTAATTTAAACGTCACTTCATTCAAATTATAATACGTATATTTTATAGCAATTGCTACTTAATAAACCTTCAGAAGAATATTTTATAGAGAAATTCTGACATGCCACAAATCTCACACCTTTGAAATTTATGATTTCAGTTTCAAAAACTCTTGACTATATCTAGCCTCCTCACATAAACAATACCAATTTCAAAGGGCACCAGATCTCTCCATTGTCCGACGAAAACATTAGTACAATGTATTCTACTAATTTTCTGAATATATATCACCTGACTTTGCCCCAAATATACCATATCTCTTTTTAGCTGAATATGTGACATCACTGTAAAGAAGAAAAATAGTTGAGGGTCCAGTAATATGACACCATTCAAATTTGCAACCTTTCTCCTTTACATTTCACGTTCCCGTATAATTGAAGAAGCTTGCAGATTAAGAGAGAATATAATGGTATAACAGAAAGGATACATAATCTTTAATAAAAGCATTAACTTTAGGAATTTTGATGGATATCAATGTCTTGAGAAACATACCTAAATTTAAAAACTACATAATGACTTTACAAATCATCATTGACTATCAATAGACTTGTTATAAATTACCTATCACCTTAAAAAACAGTTTGCTAGTTTTCTATAATAAAGTGAAGGACATATATTGGTGGCTAAAAAATGTACAGGAATATATTTACAATGAAGTTATTATTGTCATTTGTTCATAGCAATCTGTTATCTGAGACACACCTCAATAATCCCAAGAGTAAAGGAATTAATTATATTGCCCCAAAACTTAAAGCCATTCTGGATGCTTTGTACCAAGTCATGCCATATTATTTGAATCCTGTATAATTCAAATTCATAATCAACACAGTGCATAATGATACATATACAAAGCAGACTACTGTATACTCTTACTCATATGTTTTTTCAACTTCATTTTATTATTATCCTTTATGTCTGACAATATACTAACTATAAGTGTATCTGTTCAGTATGCCTTACCCAGGCAATAATTCTGAATAACATAACAGTAATAAAATATATAGCATCTTGGCATCGTCCATAAAAAATCAGTTAAAAAAGGCTATCAAACTCACACAGGTGTTTACAGTTATGACAAATTTTTCTAAAATATGTGCAAATTCATTCTTGCTTTAACAAAATGTGCTCAAATTATCCACATCTGAATAATAATCTAAGCCACACAGACACTCAAGCAAAATTCACTCATAAGTCTGTTTCCACTCTAATTTATCATCACATGTGAGAAAAAAAATCTTGTTTCTGTTTATTGTTTTGTTTGTATGGTGTTTTTACCTTGCATGGAACCAGTGGTTTTTCAGCAACAGGACCAACGACTTCCAAACCACGTCAAGAGTGACTTCATCACCAGAAATACACATATCTCACTCCTCAATGGAATGGCCGAGAATCGAACCCACGACCACCGAGGTGGAACGCTAATACCATACCAACCACGCCGCTGATGCGCTTGTTATGATTAAGGACCTGAATTGGTTTGTTAAGTTTAGATATAAAAACAAATAAGTGACATGATTATATGAAAGCAACTAATACTATAGTTAAATGACAGTTTTAAGTTACATAAGGAGGGTGAAAAATGCTGGTACTCATTGTATCAAATATGTTGCCCAAGTTATATGGGCTTTTGTATTTTATTGAAAAATTCTCTAATTCTGGAAATGTGCCTTGTCCTAATTCTCTTCTGTAACTTCATACACCACCTGCCCTGGCAGACACCTTAAGCCCTGAATCATTTGTCTCACCCCTTTACTTTTCCTTGCATTTGCAGATACAGCTACATACTTGATAATCCTTATCATATAATTTAATATACTAATTTGTTATCTATCAACCACTCAACAAAGTATGGAGAAGGTCTCTTACTGTGAAGGAAGGGCTTCTCTCTATTGGATATTAAACTGTTCTAAATTTTTACTGCAGAGGTAATATATTGAATAACCTAACTTTGAAAATGCTTTGCAGCTGTAAAGAAGGCAGCAAACTCCTGAGCCTTTACACTGAAAAACTATCTTAAAGGGTAGATCTGCAACTGACAACTCCCTGACTGGTTTATGATAAGCTTTCATAATTGGACTTCATCAATAGTAACTTTACACTCTGGAGGTATGACTGAATTTGGGAAGTGGACTCTTTAAAAGTTCTGAAAGTGGATTTTATATTTTAAGATGGCAGTAATATGAAATCAACAGCAATGAACTTCTTGAAAAAGCATTGATGTGTAAACACTGACTGCAGAGGTAGATGAGTTTCTTTTCCACCCTACAGAGGATTAAGGGATAGAGAACAGAGAAGTTTAAGCCAACAACAACTATAACTTGAGTCCCTTGTTGATTATCCATTCAGTCTTGTCGTTTTATTGAAAAAGCCTGAGAGAAAGTTGTCTCTAGCACTGAGGTTGTTGAATACATGACTTATTGAGCATTCATATCCTGAAATAAATTACCTTCTGGGGTAATGTTTATGTTGCACTTCTCCATGTTGACCAGGAACCCATATTGTTTGCTGGACTGACCCTTGATAAGTTGTCTGTATGGTACCAGGTTCATCTCATCCTCCAGCTACTGGTACCACAATATCCAGTTACTTGTACCACAATATCTTGTAAGTAAACCATGATGACAACGGGTGCCATGAACTATTTAACAACCCAAAGCCTCAAGTACTAGAGTGAGTTCAAAGTAGTGCACTGAAGTATGAGATTACTAACTTCCATACAAACTTGGGTACTCCTTTGACGACAAGTGCAGAGTTAGTGAACATTTTGATTCTTCATGTGTGTTAATTCCATATAGTCTTAGTGACATTGAAGAACAAACTCCCTAGCTTCCAATGGAGCATGGTAAGGAACACAAGTGTGAGGATTTGTAGATCTCACATATACTTCTGTCCACATGACGAGAACTAAGATAAGAAAGATACAAAGGCATGCAAAGATTTTTTTGGCAATTCATCTTCTACTTTCTTATTTGGCAAGTCACAGACTCACTTGTCTATAGCGGCTGATTTCAACTTGGCAAATGTTAAGAATACTAGATAAATGGCTTATAGACCACTAGCGAAGGGCACGCCAAATGGGATCCAGCACAGCAGGGGAGTGAGAATTTCTCCTGGACCGAAAGCATACTTTAGTAGGATACTTCTTGAATGAAAACATGAAATTGTTGAAATTCTAGCTGCTGGTCAGATCCATGCAGAATTCTAGCAATGAATTATGAACACCACAAATTTCAATAAAAAGATACTCTTCTAATTCACTTCCGCAGACCCCAGTTAAAAGTCCAATTACAATGTGCTATGCAAAAATAGGCATGTCTAAACTAAAATATACAAGAACTACTACTTTTCCTAATTTAAACAGAAGTTTGGCCCTCTACCTTAACCCATGACATATAGCTGCCCTCATCAATAAAATGTAATGAATCTATTTATGTTTACTTTCTTGCCTGTGGAGCAATAAGACTACTGTATTAGGTACTATACTTCACATTTGGACTTGCTCTTGCCTAGCCTGGAGCCAGCCTTGCTCAATACTGACTATAAATGTATGCAAGAAGGCATCTTGGTACAAGCTCTTACCCTTCGTTTTTGGTAAGGTTACACTAGTAAAATAATCCTGAAGTGTGAAGATATCTAACCAGAATGAGAGCAAAGCAGTATGCATCAAACTTTCATCTAAAATTTCATTGCAATGCAACAAAATGGAATATGCTTTCAACAAAAGCTTAAAGTTACAGGCATTATTTGGCAGATAAAGACAAGATGTTAAATGCAATTACATAATACATTCTACACATTTACCTGATTTCACAATTTTAGATGAGGTAGGTTACCTGCAAAGCATTTTAGGAAATCACAAATTGCACATTTATGGATGAATTACATGTGCGTTTCTCATATGTCTAAATTCAAAAGTAAAAATTTTAAAAGATAACACTTTTACAGTTGCTGAGAGTTAAGTAGAACTCTGTTCTCTGTGAAAACCTATACTATGGGCAACACTGACACTTACACATCCAAATCACACCATAGTAAAAAGCTTTTGACAACAAGAATAAAACTAAACTTCACTCTTAAAAATATGCTAATATATTGCACTCCATGCCATTGACATGTTTAATTTCTATACAGGCAGTCCCTGGGTTACGACGGTCTCGGCTTACGACGTTCCGAGGTTACGACGCTTTTCAATTATGTTCATCAGAAATTATTTCCAGGGTTACGACGCATGTTCCAGGTTTACGACGCATGCTCCAGAGTTACGACGCCTACAAACGCTGATCTGGCAGATGAAATATGACACCAAAAGTGCAAAATAATCAATATTTAAAGTTTTTTTTTTATGAAAAATGCAATAAGAATGCAGTTTACATAGTTTTGAATGCACCCAAAGCATTAAAAGTAAGGTTTTCTCAGGATTTTTGACGATGTTCCGGCTTACGACGATTTTCGGCTTATGACGCGTCTCGAGAACTGAACCCCCGTCGTAACCCGGGGACTGCCTGTTCAAGTATTCTTTACTATTTCCTAATGATAAATGTAGCAAAGGACTTACATGCAGTCTGGGGTTCTAAAGCTTAACTTTGCGCTGAATGTAAAATTTATCACTATACTAATCAAGTGGTGAGGCTCTATGACCTACTGTAAAGTTTAGTGCATTTAATGGCTACCCTTCACACAGTCGGGCAGATCGCTAAGTCAAACAAAGAAAATTACATTAACTGCAATAGGTAAATGGTCCTCTTGTAAATAAACAGCAACAATAACTGAAGAGTTCTCAAAAAAGTTAAGTATATCTCAGTTTTACCAGAACACTGAGCTGAATTAACAGGATTAGATATATTTGCGTAGCTATGAACCAATTAGTTACCTAGCAACGGGACCTACAGTTTATTGTGGAATCCGAACCACATTATATAGAAATAATTTCTATCACCAGAAATAAATTCCTCTGATTCCGCGTTGGCAGAGCCAAGAATCGAACTTCGGACCACCAGATTGGTAGGCGAGCGCAAGAACCACTCGTCCAATGAGGGACCCTGAGGAGTTCTCAGAAAGTATGCTTGTTTTTGAAAAAGCAAGTTCATTGATGCAAGTTGAATAAACTTAATAGTTCTTTTAAAGTTATAAAAAGGATGTTAAAAGTAAGGTAGTATTGCCTATTCCTTTTGACATCTAAGATAAATTTACACCCTATCCTTAGTTGAATCAAATTTTTCCTGTTATAAAATTCTAATTCATAAGCCAATCACCAAAAAGTGAATCCAACAGTGCTCTTTCCCATTGTTGTTTGGCAGGTGACTTTTCTCATTTATATTTTCCCAAATTACACGTGGAAAACTGCGAATGGTTATCATAATACGTACTATAGTTCCCAATCAGTGGACCAAGCCCACCTGAAACTACAAAAAAAAAAAAAAAAAAAAAAAAAAAAAAGTTAAAATGACAGTTACATGCCAATTCCATGAAGCTGGATATAGACGTTGTTTTCTAATGCAAGCATGATGCGCACAAAATTCACATACAATACAGTGGCCAAGATGAAATTCATGTACATAATGTATTATACTTATGATAGTTAAGCACATTTATATAAGACATGGCAAGAAAGTACTAAAAGTAGCTCTGTTGACAGTTTGATAAGTATGTTTTTGAACTAAACACAAATGAACTTTGAAATAAAATTGAGATATTATTAATAAGACTTGGTTGACCATGGGGAAGAAGTAGCAAAAGAAAAAGAGGCCGCCTTGTGTCAAGAGTACCAGCAAAGGGGAGAAGGTTGTGTGTGTCACTTAAAATGTAATTCAGCATTTGTCTTTACAGTCAGTTGCTCAGTAAACAGTTTCTGTTTAGCTTGATGCTATATTCAGTTAAAGGAAATAAGAAGCATGCATGATATAGTTGAGGAATGATTGGTTATATCAGACAAATGAAGGAAGATCACTAATTAGTATGACAGTGAGAGTAAAAGCTTTTTCACTCATATTCTAAGTAAAGTTTTCTTTGTAGTAACAATAATTACCGGTGGAAATATAGGACTTAACTGTGGATGTATTTAAGTCATTTACGCTTCCATTTGACCTAATGAATGCATTTGAGCATTAGCATCAATAATGCCACCATAAAAACCTTTCCATGATTTTACTATAGCAGAACAGAGGATGTGTGGTACCAGGTATTGAAGCATCATGTTACCTCAACAGAATGTGGATAGTATTAGTTCTTTGCTAAATGAGAAGCAAGCACTAATTTTCAGAGGCATAGGAACTAAAATTGCCATTAGAAGTTCTTAGTGATGATCATGATTAGGTAACAAGAGTACCTTCTTCCTGTCCTCTTTATTAGTTTGATATGGGTAGAATGGCAAAGGGTTCTCCTGCTTTCTTGTAGATGACATGAAACCACTACAAACACAGTCTGTGGCAAGCCACTTTAAAGAAGCTTCTTAACATGTGTCTTAGAAAGACTATAAAGGACTGTAGCGAGGTCTCACTTTTGTGGGGGGGGGGACACTTAGGAGGATGAAACTCCTTCTAAAGAATAGAGAAAACTAAGTTCACAAGGTTTAGACAAGTCTAGAACAAAGGATAGAGCATCCTGAGAGCAAACAGAGTATAGTCCTTTGTGAATACCAAAAACTTTTCTACATATTTCTAAAGTAAGAGGAATAATTCTACCTCTTAGGGAAGTTGGGAGATTGTGGAAAGAATTTTCTTTGAAGAAGTCAACCTTGAAAAGCACTTTAAAGGTTCAGTATCGCATTACAGTATTAAGTTTTTCTGACGACTTCAAACGACTACTACTCTCTTAAAGTGAAAGCTGAATAACCTATGAGAAATAGGTCCAGGGCCAAAATGATTTGATAGGACCTGCTGGAGTTAGGCAGAGAACCCAGAAGGTCCACAAAGAAGAGAAAGTGCAATACAGTAGATGTTACTTTTGTTGGGTCATCCCAATGCCCTGCTGGATACAACAGAAACCTTGCTGAGCAGCTGAGCAGCGTTTTGTTAAACTGAATGAAGAAATTTTAAGTATCCAAATTCACAAATTTTAAGTTACACGAAGGACTGTGATATCTGACAGTGTAAAATGGAGAGCATGGACAGACTAAAACAAAGGTGCTGAGGGACTGGTTATGGTTACTTGGATTAGCTCATTAGGAAGTAATGAAGAACAATGCATCATGCAAAACTAATGTACAGTTTTCTGTCTAATGACTGCCATTTATGAAACTGGATAAAAAAAAAAACTCTGCACAAATGAAGTTTGAATGCAAAAAAACAATAAAACTTATTTTTCATAGAAAATTTTATTCAATTCAATCAGCGCTAGTATCACAATTTCCAAAGATCAATAGCATCAGGCAATGATGACAAACATGAAATGAAAATGTCATGGACCCAAGAAAGATGGTCCTAATTTAACCCTAACCAAGATTCACCATACTTTAAAATGCATGATCTTTGCCATATTTTAAAAACTGGAGACAATGAATACTTTATTCCTATGTAGCACCACAGAACATGATGACTGATGTTCCATTTACTTTAGAGACAAATTAGTTAGAGAAACTGATAGCATTCAAAGAAGAAAGTACAGTAGTATTATACAAAGAAAACAGACCTTTCTTTGCCTTTTTAGGAAAACAAAACCACACCAAATTGTTTTATGTAACTATTTAGAATTTCAGTACCTAGCTAACCAAACCATGGTAGATTTTTAGTAATAAATGCTGTTGGAGAAAAGTTAACAATTTTGAAATAAAAACTTAACAGCAGGCCCAATAGCGGAAAAACCTTGTAGTGATCCCTACCTCAGATTCTTACAAAGAATCAATATGCACTGTCCCTTACATGGGAGTATTGTTTACAGTACACTTCAAAGAACTATAGGAAAAGTGGGCTGAGCTTTGTCTGTTTGCATATAGACACTGTGTGTGGGACAATAGAGATTAGTTTTGTATGACAAGGCAAATGGCATTAACGGTTCTCTGAAACGTTATCTCTTGCTGAATGGCACTGCTTGATCTTATGCATTTCATCTTTTTATTATGGTTTCTTTTTGTTCAGTTCCTCTGTTCTTTCACATACATTTATTTTCATTTTCTTCCTACCTGTTCACACGCAATAACTTCAGATTTAACATGCTCTAGTTATCCTCTCACAGACACAAATCCTTTCAGCAACCCAGTGAGTCTCAATGTGTCACTCAGTGGTCATGTCAAATGTCTTTTATAATTTAGAATAATTAGCCTAACTGAACATACTACATATACTTGCAGATCATGCAGTCCTCAAGTTGTCACCAGCAGATCATTTCACTCATTACATGTATCAAGTGAGTTTCATTTTCGGTAGACTAAACTAAGCTCAACTTTATGAAGTTGAGTCATACAATAAGTTAGTACCTATTTAACAATATTTGCATGCAGAGAACTTATTACCTTAAAACGGGCAATCAACTGCTAAGGAGGATTCCCTGTTTATAGCAAAGTTTTTGTTATGCCAGACTTTCCAATAACCCCTTATCAAAAATATGCCCAGAATCTCACAGCCATTCCTACAGAAGAAAACACTGTGAAATGGGTTTTGCACAAAACTGCTAATTTTAATGATCACTAGTTAGCAATGCTTACAGATTTGGGGTGCTAAATAAATGTATTCAAACATCTAATAACAAACCTTGCAAATAGATATAGTACTGTTTATGTAAATACTACATTCAATGATCACTAATAAGCAATGTTTGCTGATTTAAGCTGGTAACTTCCTATAAATTCACATGGTTCATAAGTCAGTGACAAAAATTGCCATACAGGATTTCATTACTAGGTTCATTTTCCATCCCCCATTTTTTATTTTTTTTTTTAGTTTATTTTTAAACTTTTTATGTAAAAATGTTATGCCATAGTATATTGCTTGTTAAAGTCTCTGTGTTAATCATTATTTTCAAGCGCAACTGTAGCCTAGCCTTTTGTGCTGAAGTTTGGATATGTTACACACACTGTGATTTTGTACTTCACGCATGATATATACAGCCCCTCACAATTGAGCTAAAACTTAGGTTTAAAAAATATGCATGATTCACAAATATATACGATACTTAATATGGTAGATGCACCTTGAAACCCCACAATTTCCATTTTCCAAAACATGGTAACCCCTCAACACATCTAAGGTTTGGGGGGGAGGGGGGTGTTTAGCCTTCTGATAACACAGACCCTATAGTGTAGCCTACATTAAAGTATTCCAAGTATCACACACTTTTTCCAGTAGGTACATAATTCCAAATGATTTTTAGTCTAAACTTTGCTATACTACTTCACTCATTCAGTCTACAGAGATTTACCCGCAAAATACATCAAGCCTAATAAGGTAGCCTATTCAAAATACTGTCTTAAAATGTAGCTAATAAGTTAGGAACTCTAATAAGTTGATAATGAGGGGTTACTGCCTTGTGAAAGGAAATTATTTCTCAATTGATTACTGTTGCTTTCTGACGCCAGAAGAAGATATAATTCAAAAGGTGTATTTCTCTGGATTACTAACAGAAATACTCTTCATTTCATTTCAAGGTAATCAAGGTATCTACCATGCTTTGGTGTAATCCAGATCTCTCACTAACAGCATTGATAACAAAATGGCAGGCATTAGATGATTAACTACATGTCAATGAACAAACTAAATCTTCTGGCAGCGAATAGACACTATTATTCTTTCACCATCAGCATAGATATCCCTTAGGAATAATAGTGCTTGTATGGAAATGTGTAAATGTTATTTCAAAAACTGAGTGAGCAAACATTAACAAAAATATTATGAAATAACCCAGACAGATACCTATCAATTAGACATTCTGATTTCAAGAACACCTGAAGGGCAACATAGTAGTCCCTGGGAATGACAAGTCTGTACCTAGTCAGAGCTACTTCAGTCATCGGATGAACAAAAATCTAACTACATATAATAAAGCTTGTCAAAAAAAATATATATATATAAAAACAGAAAAGCCACATTGAAGTAAAAACAAACTAAAAGAATAAATGATGCTTAATTTCCTTACTTTGTATAGCCATGAAATGAAAGGTGACAAATGGATGATAATGATGATCATGATTATTTTTTTAACATTAAACAAAGGAACCAACACCAGGAACCAGACAAATAGTGGATAGAATCTTCATGATGATGCAGTATGATCACATGCACAGATTTTTATTAATTAATGTCATTAATCTCACAACAAAACTGTTAGAAAATTTTCCAGTAGAAAATATAAGACTTCATAAAAAGAGGGAAACAGGTTTTATAACAGTTCCCCAAAATAAAAAAAATGCTAAAGATTTCTAAAGATCATTACACACACAAGTCATGAAAATTTTCAATGCTTGGAAAATCTCTTAGAGGTGTCAAGGTCCTTTATCTTACAGAACACTGCATACTTTCCATGACATACTCTATTGCAGAGTAGCCAAGTACCTTGAAAATTTCCTTGGATTTCCTAAAATATATAGAACTCATTAGTCTTTATTTTTTTGATGGTATCCATTGGCTATCCCACAATGAAAAGATACATACTTCAAAATTTCCTAGGTTTTGCCTTTGCCTGCTACTATTGTACATGATTAATGTCATGTTTTCCTATAAAAACAGCCTAGATTTTCTTTATTTACAGTTGCAACATCCTTCAGTGCAGTGACTCTGGCACCACAGAGCCTATATGTAAATAGTCTACCTAACATTACCAGTTTGATTGAAAATGGAAACTCCAAAAACAAGGAAAAGAGGACTTACAAGGACAGTCTGCAAGAACAGTATTAAAAAACTTCATGCAAGATTCCATTCACTCCAAATATACACATTATACTTAAGTTTTAAAACAGCATATAAAAACACCACCAAACCTTACCCATAATTTCCATTCAGTAACAAAAAAAGGGAGAGAAATGCAGGAATGATGGCCAACAAATAAATATGAAAGACATTACATTATGATACAGCGTGATATTGAAACTCCCAGCTGTATCTAATAACAAACCAACCATCTGCATAGTTACATTTAAGAGTTACTTTTATCTTTCAGGAAAGCCAACACTGTATCGTACAAGGCTGTCGCCATTTTGTATTCTTGACTGGAATCTTGTAACAGATTAACAGCACGGGTAAGCAACTGCAATGTTCGGTCCAAGGGAACGTCTGGGCAACGCAGACTTCCACTATCCTGTAAAAAAAAATTTTCTTTCAAAACCACAGATCTCATTCCTAAGATAAATAAAAAAAAAATAAGAAATACACATTTATAATTCATCATCATACGTATTGCAAATAATTAGCTGTTCATGTGCCACAAAGTCATCCTAGATGATTCAGTCCTTACAAGAAAGATAGAAACTGTATTTCTGCTAGGAGTACTGTTCATGTGTGGGAAGATTCCTGTCTTGAACAACCAAATCTAGTCTCATGCAGCTGCAACCATCATTAGTCATGTGTCTGCAACCAATATTACTGCTGTTTTGAAGTTTCTCAAACATGTAAATGTAATTTCTTGTGTTTTGAAAAGGAATTGAAGAGTTTTCCTACCTAGTTTTCTAACCTGATGATTGAATAATTTCCACCATTTGGTGAGTAGCAGTTTGCCCAAAAATTACATAGGTACTATAGTAGATTCACATCAACCGTGCATCTGATGTCTAGGCCAGTCCCTTATGATGTTCCTGATTGGCTGTTGATAAGCCAATTACAGGGCTGAAAACTCTCAGTCTCTCTCGAGAGTTCACATAGGCAGGATGTATGTTCCACCTCTCCTGAGGGATACTTTTGATGGCTGCATCGTAAGGGACTGGCTTAGGCATCAGATGTACGGTTGATGAGAATCTACTATAGCTCTCTTTTCTGAGGCAGAAAGGCTTCTAGTGTTTCATATTCCAAGTCTAATGTTAAGTTCAATTTACAAAGTTCCTTGTACTATTAGTATGGCTTTACCATTTTGATGCTGGAAAGTATTAGCTAGTTAGCTAATGATGGGAAAAAGTTAGCATTTAATGACAGAAACACTCTAAACTCTGTCATTTCCCAAATCTAGTTTAATTTGAATGAATATTAAGATACATGATGTAAAGATTATTACTTTCGCAAAAAATGTCTACTAAAATAATAAATGAGGCAAGCAAGAAACATGATTCAGACTTACACAAGATTTCACCCATTCAGTAATCGTCGGAGAGGTGAGAGCCATGTGGTGGGCAGTTCGTTCTGACGTTACCAGTAGGTAATGAAGCCTCTGTCCAGCTATCATGACTAGTTGAGACCCCAGGAGTGGACCATCATTTACTAGAGGCAATGCCTGCAACATTTAAATACAATTACAAGATCCAATGTAAAACATCTGTGTCTAACTGAAAAGCTAAACTATTTAAATGGGAAAATGAGAACATTATTTTTACACAATTTCTTTTGTTCTAGAGGAAGTCATGGACTAAAAAATACCTTAAAATAAGTGGTTTCATATATACAGTAGAGGAAGATTACAGGACTTGACCACGAGGGAGATGTCATACCAGAGTACTGAGCAGTGTTGGTTTACTACGTAGAAATGGCATTTACTTTTCTACATCTCCTGGAGACTTGCATATCAGTAAAAAGACCTAGAATAAAATTCACTCTAGAAGCTCACCTCCTCTGCCATTGTATCCTGTGCAGATGTATAGAGTTCACAAATATAATGTCGGTGTAATACGTCTAATGACTACTCCCCACGCCTTCCAAGGTCTAAGACTTGGTGGATAGTTTTGTGGGATTAGCCTGAAAAATTAATTGCTGAGAATTACCAAGTGGTTTAAATATTTGTAATGTATTGTTATCATAATGTAGCTGCACATTGTATGAAAAACTATTATGGAGAATAAAGATGGACATTTACAGGCAACAGTATACCACACAGCAATTTTAGAAACAAGTTGTGATAACAAAAAGTTACTTCTAGCCAAATATGATACAAGCCACAAAGACCTTAGAAACATAAGTCAATTTACAAGTAAGTCACCTGTTTCTGGTTTCCGTCATCTGGCAAAGATGACACAGCTGCCGTTATTACCCGGCACAACAGTCCTAATCGAGATTTGGCAACAGCCCCTTCAGTGTAACCTCCTATCGTCCAACTTGTCGTAAGAGGCTTGAATAAAACACTGCGGCCCTAGAAACAAATATAAAAGTGAGACTTTCTCATTAATTTGTGTTGAGCAAGGAGCATAAATTTATCTTTATGAAAATTCCAACTAAAGACATCTTAATTTTCTATTTGAAACTTGAAAGCTGGAGAGTTACCATATAAAACTACATGCTGACAGAAGGTATAAAATTTTCTTCAGTATAAATCAATAAACACTTTTATCTTTATACAACAGCAGAATTTAATCAGCATGAGTCATTCAAAGGGTAAACAATGTTTTCTTAGATAAATCTTACCCTGGTTTTTTTTTGAAAGAATATAAAAACATGAAAAACAAATTTCAAGAATATTTTTCATTACAGAGATACAAAAGCAGTCATTACATAGTAGGTATACGAGTCAGCCATCATCTGCTTGCTACAAATCTTGTTAAACTTAAGGTCTATTATCTCTGACTAACAGCAATAAGCTTTAGTAGACATCAAGTTTAAAAACTATATTAAAGACTTCTTAGAAGCTTTCTAGTCATGGTTTCTGAACTCTTCTCAACAAATAGATGATAACTTTCATATAAGAAAACCTATATAATTTTCAAAATATTGAGGAAAGCTACTCTGGGCAATTTAAACTAGTATGTATTCTTATTACATAAATTGAACTAAGATCCACCACTAGTTTAGTTAACAGTCCCTCTTTTTTTTCTAAAAATGTTAATAAGAGACATATGTAAAGACAGGTGAAATATAGGTCATACAACTTCTAATGCAATTTACCACATGTGTACACTGTTCAAACATCATGTATGCTTCAATACTTAATTATCATGATTTCTATCTATAAACTGTATGTGATATTGTCAGCTGAGCAGCTCTGGGCACCAAAAAAGTTGGAAGACCCAAACGTATTTAGGTAAGAACTATACAACAGAAGGGTAAAGAAGAGTGGAAGGTTGTAGTCGAATTAAACCACAAGAAAGACATGCTCCTACTTTTATAACTTACCTTTCCATCAACATAAGACAAAGGCCTGACAGATTTAAGGTTATGATGAGTAACAAGAAACAGGACCATAACCAACTGGTAATGCTGATACACCAAATCATAGCATGACATTTTCTGCATAACTGTTAGTTCAACCAAAGAAGGCGATCCCTCCATGCCAAGCCAAAATCTGTCAGGTGACATCACGAGTGGCTTCTCCACTTCACATACAACATTAGCCTGTAATGAAATGGTGTTTGAAAGTGTTTTTTTCTTTTATTGGATATCCGTAAGAAAAAGTACTGTAGAACATGTGTTGGAATTAAAGTAAATTATATCAAAGTTTGCATAAAGTCCTTTGCATTTTGGCAGTGAAGGTTCCGCAATTCCTAATGGCATCTGGAATTATTTAAGTTAAGGTACAGGCTGACTCTATACGGCCTCACAATAATGTAAGTTGGCTCTCTGTCCTTATCATTGAGGGAATTTGCTTCAAATTTTCACATTGTCACTAGTCAGTCAATATTTAAAATTTTTCTACAGTACTGGGGAAACAAAAACTAAACCTCTAAGTTTACATTTTAAAAAAGTTGCAGCCCAAAATAGTTTTCCTAACAATCAATCTAACTTTAACAATTATACTACAAACTCTCAAAGTTTGACTGAATTTAGTGAACTCATCTCTAAGATGTGAATTTTTACTTCTTTAGATTACAGTACAAGTTTTGAGAAAATGTTAAAAAGGAAAAACTATTGCATAATTGTGTAAATAATTTCACAAGTGTTCATGATAGAAAGCCCAATTTTTTTCAATGCATTTACTTTTGTTTAGTTAGAATAAATTAACCCCTGATATATAATTCCCCTTTGTGCACATTACTACAGTAGTACGAGTATAAAGGTAAAGTGAATTTAAATTATCACAGTACCAAGGTAAAGTGAATTTAATTAATTCCTTTATCCTCAAGAGTGACAGATTATTGCAAACCTTGTATAATCTAATCACTTTTAGTTGATGAGGGTGATTCTAATTTAATCTCGCTACTATGATATAAGCTACAGTGTAAAGAATATTCTATAAAAGGATGGGTGAAGTCAGTGACAACCAAGTAAGTAAATAACATATGTTTTAGATCAGCTTTAAGGAATGTGCTGGTGTCTGAATTTTGAAGTACTACAGGCAATTATTTATTGACGTTTTTGGACTTTAATCCCCGGATGAACACATCCTAAAGTATGTGCTATTACTGCTTGAAAATTTGTTCAGCTAGGTTTTCACACAATTTTTTTTCACTGCTTTTATTTAGTGACAAATTATTGGCAAACATTTTATGATCAAATCCACTCTGGTTGGAAACTGGTAATTTTACCTAGTATTTGATCCTACCTATATATCAGCGTTTTCCTGCATGGAAATGGAAATCAAGAAAACGCTGATGGTAAAATTACCAGTTTTCAACCAGAGTGGATTTGATTATAAAATGTTTGCAAATAATTTGTCACTAAATAAAAGCAGAGAAAAAAATTGTCTACAAACCTAGCTGAACAAATTTTCAAGCAGTAATAGCACATACTTTAGGATGTGTTCATCTGGGGATTAAAGTCCAAAAACGTCAATAAATAATTGCCTGTAGTACTTCAAAATTCAGACACCAGCACATTCCTTAAAGCTGATCTAAAACATATTTTATTTACTTACTTGGTTGTCACTGACCTCACCTATCCTTTTATAAAATATTCTTTAAACTGTAGCTTATCTTTCAGTTGCATAAATGGCTTTTCATTGGATTTACAATTTTTATAGGTATTCTACATTATACACTAGTTCCATGTTAGCCAAGTGCAGAACCAGAGGTATTTATTTCTGGTGATAGAAATTCATTTCTCAATACAATGTGGTTCGGATCCCACAATAAGCTGTAGGTCCCACTGCTAGGTAACCAATTGGTTCCTAGTCACGTCAAAATATCTAATCCTTCGGGCCAGCCCTAGGAGAGCTGTTAATCAGCTCAGTGGTCTGGTAAAACTAAAATATAATTTACATTATACACTGAATAACTTCATTGATAAATGTAATGAACAAGAAAAGAAATACAAGAACACTCACCTCCATAACCTGCTCTAGCAGCAATAGAACAATCTGGAAAAGTGACGACATGCTGTGCTCTCCAATCCCCAAATCTCTACGACACAGACGATCCTTTGGCAGCCGACCAACCTTTATCCATGAGGACTTGAAGCTGACTGTATACACTGGCATTAACCCAGGTTTCCCATATCATAAGTGCAACCCCTAAAAATAAGGATAAGTCATTGCAATTATGGCACATTGTTTAATTAAGACAGTTTTCACAAATCCTAATTCCAATGAGTTCAAACCAAAGTTTAAGTAGTATATACAGGCAGTCCCCGGGTTACGACAGTGTCGGCTTACGACGTTCCGAGGTTACGACGCTTGTCAATAGACGTTATTTCCAGGGTTACGACGCATGTTCCAGGGTTACAAGGCATGTTCCAGGGTTACGACGCCTACAACACTCATCTGGGAGATGAAATATGACACCAAAAATGCAAAATAATCAATAATAGAAGGATTTTTGATGATAAATGCCATAAGAATGCAGTTTACATAGTTTTCAATACACCCAAAGCATTAAAAGTAAGGTTTTTCTTAGGATTTTTGACGATGTTCCGGCTTACGACGATTTTCGGCTTACGACGCGTCTCAAGAACGGATCCCGCTCGTAACCCGGGGACCGCCTGTATATGTTAAAATCTGTCAATTAAATGATCAATGCAACCTTACTATTACCGTACTTACCAAAATGACCTTGGGTAAGAAATCAACTTCCAAGGGGTAGTCCCTAATTACCATTATATTTGCATGGTCATTTAGAATTCAAAACTTGGTATGGCACACAAAGACTTCCATAAAAAGGATTGACTAAGCAAGGTTTTGACCTTTATACTTTACATCTTAAAGATTTCACAGTCTAAAGACCAGCCAGTGAGCTAGTGCTATTAAACTATAAAAAAAGTATTCAGTATACAATCTTAAAGATAAATAATTATATACAAGTAATTAGTCTACAATCTTAAAGTTAAATAAGTTCAAATTACTTATTTTGAAACCTGATCTTACCATGTCTTATATGAGAGTTTTTTATTCTTGCAATGTGAGCCACTGATCGTGATATAAGATTGGTGTCATCTGCTGCTTTGTGCCAGGCAGCAGCAAGTTCCCATGCCATATTGGTAAGGACAGTGTCAGCAGCCACAGAGTGAGGAAACTTCACTCCCGACCCTTATAAGAAGCCCTGCATATATATATATTTTTTAAGAATTGGCAATGGATTTAGTATAGTTGTTGCTAAACCAAAACAAATAATAATTTAAAAATAAGTCGAAGTACAATTTTAATAAACTTAGTTCCTAAAGAGATCAAACTTTTGTGTACTCCACTCATGATTTCCATGTTGTCATCATCTTCTGTGGGTTCAGCCTTTTCAACCTTATCAGATGCATCTTTTTCTTCTTGACAGGGAACATCTGGTTCCTGATCTTCAACAGACCTTCTCTCTCTTAACTTGTCTGCTTTCTAAGCAAACGCTCTACTGTGTCCAAAGGAAGGCCAGAGCCAATAAACCAGTTAGCTATCAGTTCTCCAACAAACCCTGAAAAAAATGGCAATGAAATAGTTATTACAGGTAGGATTCAGTATTGGTCATTCTTCCAAACCGACATAACAATAAGATATCCAAAAATAGGCAACAGTGACAGACTTGTAAAAAACAATCAAGGCTCGCCATTACCTCTTCCTTTTTCTAATAAAGCTTTCACGGAGACATCTAGTTTGGGCTGCCTGTCAGGTCCATTTGGAGGAAAGTGTGAACCAAGAAAAGATGTAATGGTAAAAGGGACTCAAGCTGATTTATGACTAGATTCCATTCAACCATTTCCATGGAGAGCCTTCCCAATCGTTGAGAGAAGAGTAATGTTCTTTAGGTTGCTGATCATTCTCTTCCGCAGGTTCTTTCTGACTATCAGCATCGGGGTCCACTTTGTTTTTAAGCTTAATTTCTTGTTCAGCAGCCTGCTGGAAATAAATTTCCAGCCTAGCATGGACACCCCTACATAAGAGAGCAGCTATGCAGGCATGGAATGGCTGTGTCGAAGCTAATAGTTTATCTCGCACTGCACTCCACCAGGGACTCTGAGAGCTTATATCACACAGAACTTTCTCACCTGCAAATATCAAGGTGATAAGGTTAGTTTATTTTGTTATTTACATAACATTTTAGCCCAAGTGCAGCGGCAATAGTCATGAACAGTACTCTGTATATAGAACAATGAAGACATGATGATGTTCACATGTCGAGGAATAGGTATCCTTTTCATTATGACTTGCTCATCAGCTCAATAGCACTCTGTTACGTTGAATAAATTCTCGAGCAATGAACTTTCTCGTATCATATACAGTGGTCCCCCGTATTCGTGGGGGATGCATACCAGATCCCCCCCATGAATAGTTAGAACCCCCAAATGTTTGGAACCCCTGTAAAAACACTAATAACAGCCTATTTTGTTAGTTAAAACTTAAGAAAAGCCCACCAAAAATTTTCATACTTGGTTTTTTTAATAGTTTTATCACAAAATGTGCTTTTATGATGAAATTGATAAAAAAATCCAGGAATTTGTGGATATTTCTCATAGAAAAATACCGCGATTATGCAAATTTTCCGCGAATAATGCAAGGAAATGTTCCCGAGAGAAATCCGCAATGTGTGAGTCCGCAAATCCGGAAAACGCGAATATGGGGGGTCCACGGAAAACGCGAATATGGGGGGTCCACTGTATACATCTTTGAATAAAAAAAAACTGCATTTGTGAAACATCAGTTTGTAAGATTATAACCACAAAAATACTGTTGAATAGTACTCATTGAACTGCTGCCATGTTCCAGTTATTTGAATGAAATTTCAGCACACCCCATAGCGAAGTTCACGACTGAGATGTATCATTCAAACATTTTCACATCAAAATTCCAAGTTCTTACCTGCCATTCTTGAGAGCGAATGCAATATTGTTCCAAAGTGAAGAGTAGCAACTGTGTCGGGATGAGGGCAAAGTGTCCCAGTGGACTAAGGCAACATGTAGTAATGACTCAGGATTAGCACCGCTAGACTGGATAGCAGCACCGAAGGTATTGTAACACTTTCTTCCCGTGCCAGCCCATCCGTACAGAAACTCGCCTAAAAATGATATTGTTAAGATACAATAAAGTTTGTTCATACTTACTGGCAGATATATATAGCTGTATTCTCTGAAGTCCGACAGAATTTCTAAAACTTACGACACACGTAGTGGGAGTTAGGGTGGTGGTTAGTACCCATTCCCGCCGCTGGGAGGCGGGTATCAGGAACCATTCCCATTTTCTATCAGATTTCTATCTCCACTGTCTCCTGAGGGGAGGTGGGTGGGTACTAAAAATGATATTGTTAAGATACAATAAAGTTTGTTCATACTTACCTGGCAGATATATATAGCTGTATTCTCTGAAGTCCGACAGAATTTCTAAAACTTACGACACACGTAGTGGGAGTTAGGGTGTTAGTTAGTAACCCATTCCCGCCGCTGGGAGGAGGCGGTATCAGGAACCATTCCCATTTTCTATCAGATTTCTATCTCCACTGTCTCCTGAGGGGAGGTGGGTGGGTACTAAAATTAATATATCTGCCAGGTAAGTATGAACAAACTTTATTGTATCTTAACATATCATTTTGTTCATGAAACTTACCTGTCAGATATATATATAGCTGAATCCCACCTTTGGCGGTGGGAGAGACAGAAAAAAAAAAAGGATTTTAGAAAACATATAAATGTATATGATTGACATCTTGGTTTCCTTACTGTTAGCATAGCTGACTTCGTGATTACTGTCACCCAAGCCTGCTTCTGCTTCACTAGAGTTACCAACAAGGTAGTGACCTATGTAGTTGGTGCGCTTCTAGATTGATCTGTCAACGGGGACGGGACCACAATGTGACTAGACCATGACCATACTTCCGAGGGCAACGAGGCAAAAAACCACCACCTAAGTTAGCCTAACAACAAACTCCCCATATACCAAAGGCTAAAGGAAGGGACGACTGTTACTCGGCAGCCGACCCTACCACATAAACATACAAATATTAAAAAACTCACCTACCCTTTTCTATGGGAAAGGATGAGTGCTACCTCCTGCCCCAAAATAGTGTCTGCGGCGACGTATGGTCCGAGAGAGTAACAGCTTTCATAGGTCGTTCTCACCTCCCGTAGGTAGTGAGAGGCGAACACTGAGTTACTCCTTCCAAAAAGTAGCAACTTAAAATGTCTTTAAGAGCCATGTTTTTCTGAAAGGCTATTGAGGTCGAAATAGCCCTTACTTCTGCGCGTTAACTTTAAGTATCTTCAAGTCACTGTCTTTGCAAGAAGCGTGCGCCTCTTTAATGGTGTTTCTCAAAAAGAATGCCAGTGCATTCTTGGACCATGGGCATGTTTTGGTCTCTTGACCGAACACCATAAGTTCTCTGCAGACCTCGGCAATCCTTCGTTCTACGAATATACTCTCTAAGAGCCCTAACAGGACACAGGACTCTTTCTGGCTCTTGACCAATGATCTCTGCCATACCCTTGAGCTTCGAATGTGCTAGGCCACGGATTGGAAGGGTTGGGTTTTCGGGTTTTTGGCCAGAAACGACATATTCAAAGAGCAGACTGCATTATGCCCTTTGAAACCGACGTGTTTGCTGATAGCCTGTATTTTCGCTAACTCTCTTCGCCGTCGCCAGAGCAGTTAGGAATACAGTTTTCTTCGTCAAATCCCGTAGAGACGAAGATGAAAGAGGTTCAAAACGATTTGACATCAAATATTTTAGGACCACATCCAGGTTCCACGAAGGTAGCTTCGGTAGTGGTACCTTGGTCGTTTCGAAAGATCTCAATAGATCATGGAGATCCTTATTGTTAGCGAGGTCAAGACCTCTATGGCGAAAGACTACAGATAGAACGCTTCTGTAGCCTTTAATAGTTGACACTGCCAACTTTAGATCTTGTTTCAGATAAGCAAGAAGTCGGCGATCTGGCTCACAGAGGTAGTGGTAGAGGAAACTCCTTTTCTCTTACACCAACTTCTAAAGGCTGCCCACTTCGATTGGTAAACCGCGATTGATGATGGTCTCCTCGCGGTGGCGATAGCTTTAGCCACTGATTTCGAAAAACCTCTCGCTCTGGCCAACTTTCGGATAGTCTGAACGCAGTCAGACTCAGAGCGGAGAGGTTTTTGTGGTACCTCTCGAAGTGGGGCTGTTTGAGTCGATCTCTCCTTAACGGAAGAGATCTCGGATAATCCACTAGTAGAACATCACCTCTGTGAACCAGATCGCTGCGGGCCAAAAGGGGGCGATTAAGGTCAACCTCGTCCCCTCCGATGCTGCAAATTTTCTCATTACCTCCCCCAGGATCTTGAAGGGGGGAAAAGCGTAGAGATCCAGGCCCGTCCAATCCTCCCATAGAAGGGCGGGGGTCGTACTGGCTACTGCTCCCGGATCGAGAGAACCGGGGAGCAATACACGAAGGAATTCCTCGCCGTCCTTGATGTTGCGAAGATGTCCACTAAGGGGCATCCCCAAAGACCCCACAGTTCCTGGCATACTTCTTGATTGAGAGTCCACTCTGTCGGCAATAACTGTCCTTGTCGACTGAGGATCTGCCCGGACGTTCTCGACTCCGGCAATGAATCTTGTCAATATTGTGACTTCTCTCTCCTTCGCCCAAAGCAGGATCTCTTTTGCTAGAGAAAACAGGGAGCGAGAGTGTGTTCCTCCTTGTTTCTTCAAGTATGCCAGGGCTGTGGTGTTGTCCGAGTTGATCTGAACCACACGACGGGAGACTTTGTACTGGAAGAACTGGAGCGCTAATTGAACCGCTGCCAGCTCTTTGAAGTTGATATGCCAGGTTACCTGTTCCCCTCTCCAGGTACCTGACACTTCCTCCCCCCCTAGAGTTGCTCCCCACCCCGTGGATGACGCGTCGGAGAACAACACTAGGTCGGGGTTTCTGAAGCTTGAGGGATACGCCCTCTGACAGCTTCCACGGATCGAGCCACCATCTTAGATGGTTCTTCACCTCTTCCGAGATGTTTAAACTTCATGTCGAAGTTGTCCTTTTCTGTCCAGCTGTCCGACAGAAAGAACTGAAGAGGTCGGAGGTGTAGCCTCCCCAGGGAAACAAACTTCTCCAGCGAGGAAATGGTCCCCAGCAGACTCATCCATTCCCTCACCGAGCATGAATCCTTCCCTAGAAAGGCTGACACTTTTTCTATGCCTTGTTGCTGACGTTCCTGGGACGGAAAAGCCCGAAAAGCCACTGAGTCCATCTGAATCCCCAGATCACGATGGACTGTGTTGGGGTCAGATGTGACTTCTCGAAGTTCACCAGAAGTCCCAGGGACGCAGCTAAAGACAGAGTCGTCTTCAAATCCTTCAGGCACCGGGTCTGCGAGGAGGCTCGTATGAGCCAGTCGTCTAGATAGAGCGAGATTCTGATGTTGGAAAGATGGAGCCACCTCGCCACGTTCTTCATTAAGATGGTGAAGATAAAAGGGGCCGTACTCAGTCCGAAGCAGAGAGCCCTGAATTGAAAGACCTTCCCTTTCAATACGAACCGAAGGTACTTCATCGATTGGGGATGTATCGGGACGTGAAAGTAGGCGTCCTGGAGGTCGAGTGATACCATCCAATCTCCAGGTCTTAAGGCCCCCAGAACTGACTGAGTGGTCTCCATCTTGAACCTCTGCTTCTCTATAAAGAGGTTTAGACGACTTACATCCAAGACGGGCCCGCCACCCTACCCGATTGTTTCGGTACAAGAAACAATCTGTTGTAAAATCCTGGCGTTGCCAGTCTAAAACCTGTTCCAACTGCTCTCTTCTCGAGCATCTGCTCGAGGCAGGTCGAAAAGAATCATTCGCTTTGTTAGCGGATACGATGGGGGGGACAAGTCCCTGGGAGTGGAAGTCAACGGGGGCGGCTTTATGAAAGGGATCTTGTAACCCTTCTCTATGACGTCGAGAGACCAGGTGTCTGCCTCTCTTACTCTCCAGGCTTCTACAAACAACTGCAGCCTGGCTCCTACCGGTGACTGAAGGCACGATTTCTCACTTCTTACCCCTAGACTTGGAAGGGGCTCTACCTCTAGGAAGGCTTCTTCCTCGAGGAGACGATCTAGCGGAAGTCCCTCCACGAAAGGGCTTCTGCTTTCTAAACTGTTGTGTTCCAGACGACGTTGAAGGGCCAGCCGGACGTCGAAGACTGAGCCAACAGGTCTTGTGTGGCTTTCCTCCTGCAGACTCACTGCCAGATCCTTCACCATAGCTTGGGGGAAGAGATGACTCGAGAAGGGAGCATACAAAAGTTCTGTCCTCTGAGCGGGAGAGACAGACTTAGCCGCGAAGTTGCAATAAAGCGACCTTTTCTTAAGAACCCCTGCTGAAAAATGAGAGGCTAAAACTCTCTGAGCCATCCCTGACGGCCTTGTCCATGCATGACAATACACTGGACAGCTCCCCAAGCTGATCGAGTCTGGCTTACGAGATTGGTTGTCTAAGGCTCCAAGACACCAGTCTAAAAAGTTAAACACTTCTAAGGACCTAAATAGTCCCTTCAAAAGATGGTCCAGTTCGGAAGTCGTCCAAGAAACCTTAGCCGATGCTAAAAGGGCCCTCCTTGAGGCATCCACCACGCTGGCGAAATCACCTTGAGCCGACGTAGGAACCTTCAATCCTAATTCCTCGCCTGTCTCATACCACATCCCTGCCTTACCGCTAAGTCTAGACGGAGGCAGGGCGAAAGTAGTTCTCCCTTTTGCTTTCCTAGACTCCATCCAGGCGTTTACCTTCCGGAAAGCTCTTTTCGTAGATAACGACGTCTTCATCTTCACGAAACCTGGAGACTTACTTGTCTTCGACGACGAAAACTGAGAAGGAGGAGAAGGAGGAGCAGCTGGCTGAAAAGTATCGCCAAACGAATCACGAAGTAGTCGTGCCAAAACTTGATAATCTGACGAGGCAGACGTAGCAGGTTGATCATCATCAACATCCTCCGAAGAACCGCTAAGTTCTCCTTCTTCCCTACCCGAGTGCAAGTCCGAAGGAAGAGGCAGAAGTCCTTTAGCTCCAAGTCTCCTATCTGAACGATGCAAAGAAGACGAGGGTAACGGATCCTTAACAGTAACAGGATCAGGAGTCACTTTTAGAGGCGAACGTGCCAAAGTCTCGGGAACCCCATCCGAGTGACAGCGAACTTCCACATTCGCGTCCACCGAGGTCTTACTAGAACGTCTACGAGCGTCCATCTGAGCGTCCAAAGTAGCGTTCTCTCGAGCGTCCAAATCAGCGTCCAACCTAGCGTCCAGCGAAGCGTCCAACGGAGCGTCCATCAAAGAGACTCTTCTACCGTCCCGCGAAGCGTCCTTCCGAACGTCCAGCGAAGAAACTTGATCCACTGCCCGACCAACATAACGTTGAGCGTCAACACTGTCATGTCGAAGACGTGCAGAACGCAAATCGTCGTCAGCAGAAGCGTCGAAGTCGGAACGCCGAGCGTCCTCTCTACGGGAAGGGAGAGGAGCATGCAGAGAACTCTCTCTAACTTGGCGTATAACGTCACCTCTAGATGAACCCTGGGGAGCCAAACGACGTCTAGAGGGCGAAATATCAGAAGACGGGGACGAAAAAGGAGCCATTGGAGAAGACTGCTTAGATCTCTTGATAGGCAGTCTATCGTCTTTCCTTCGACGCGGGACCGTCTCTTTCTGTTTCAGTAAAGCGTCCAGTTGCCGCTGCATCGCAATGATGATCTCCGTCTGAGATGTCTCCTTACGCGGAGACGAGCTGCGCTTGCGAGAAGGAGAGGGGCGAGGGGACGCCTTCTTCCTTCTCCCAGGAACAGCCTTGGCTCTAGAGCGACTGGGGCGCTCGAGGGCGTCATCGTCGGATGACGTCCTATACTTCTTCTGGGGAGGAAAGGCTACGCTTTCCGGAGAAGAATGCCACTCAGACATAGCATGACGTGAAGTCGTCCAGCTCTTGAAGAGTCCTCTTCAGAGGTCGCAGAATCCGATCGAGATTCCCACCCCCACCCCTGCGCGGGGGGGACGCGTCGGAAGACGAGAAACAATCCTTAAGGATAGTTGGCTCGAGCAAAGCACCTTAGCAGCCTGGGAAGCGTCCACAGGAACTGCTGAAGGGACGCCAGATCGGTGGGGGTTCCCCGTAACCCTCCTTCGGCCTTCGACATGCCCTCTCCCTGAGTCCTGGGAGTCCGGCAGAGGTCCCAGCCTAGAGGCGCTATAGGGCCGATCTGACGCCCCCTCCACTTCACTAGGGGCACTATCACTGCACTTATTTTGCCTGTTTTCAAGGGCAAGCACGTTTAGATTCAAGCGTCTTCAATGAATCTAGAATAAGCGAAAGGGCATTACCCTCCGCAGACACCACTTGAGGGCCCGAAGGCAACACTACAGGGTTAGGAGACACAAATTCTAAAGGAGGGTTAATAGGGGATACATTAATACCCTGTCTGCTACCCGACTTACTCCTGGAGGAAGACCTCCTAATCCTATCACGTTCTAACTTCTTAACGTAGGATTCATACGTCTTCCATTGCAAATCATCTAAGCTTTCACACTCATTACAGCGCAAATCATATTTACACTCTTGCCCCCTACACCCTTTACACAATGTGTGAGGATCAACCAAGGCTTTTGGAAGCCTAACCTTGCATTCCACCTTCGAGCACACCCTGGCGCTAGCAGAACTACATCCAGACATTTTTAGGGAAAAATCTAAGCCAAAATCAAAAAACAGTCCAAATCACGTATGCCAAGCTATCGATCCAAACAAAAAAACCAAAAAGTCAAGAGGATACTCAAGCAATATGAAAAGTTTTCCAAAATCCTGAGGCGGAGGTGTGTAAACAGGTGTTTACGACACCGGCGACAGAAGAAATCTGATAGAAAATGGGAATGGTTCCTGATACCCGCCTCCCAGCGGCGGGGAATGGGTACTAACCACCCTAACTCCCACTACGTGTGTCGTAAGTTTAGAAATTCTGTCGGACTTCAGAGAATACAGCTATATATATCTGACAGGTAAGTTTCATGAACAAAATATATATATCTGCCAGGTAAGTATGAACAAACTTTATTGTATCTTAACAATATCATTTTGTTCATGAAACTTACCTGTCAGATATATATATAGCTGAATACCCACCTTTGGCGTGGGAGAGACAGAAAAAGGATTTTAGGAAACATATAAATGTATATGATTGACATCTTGGTTCCTTACCTGTTAGCATAGCTGACTTCGTGATTACTGTCACCCAAGCCTGCTTCTGCTTCACTAGAGTTACCAACAAGGTAGTGACCTGTGTAGTTGGTGCGCTCTAGAGATCTGTCAACGGGGACGGGACCACAATGTGACTAGACCATGACCATACTTCTGAGGGCAACGAGGCAAAAACCACCACCTAAGTTAGCCTAACAACAAACTCCCCATATACCAAGGCTAAAGGAAAGGACGACTGTACTCGGCAGCCGACCCTACAACCATAACATACAAATATTAAAAACTCACTACCCTTTTCTATGGGAAAGGATGAGTGCTACCTCCTGCCCCCAAAATAGTGTCTGCGGCGACGTATGGTCCGAGAGAGTAACAGCTTTCATAGGTCGTTCTCACCTCCCGTAGGTAGTGCGAGGCGAACACTGAGTTACTCCTCCAAAAAGTAGCACTTAAAATGTCTTTAAGAGCCATGTTTTTCTGAAAGGCTATTGAGGTCGAAATAGCCCTTACTTCGTGCGCATTAACTTTTAGTATCTTCAAGTCGCTGTCTTTGCAAGAAGCGTGGCGCTCTTTAATGGTGTTCCTTAAAAAGAATGCCAGTGCATTCTTGGACATGGGCATGTTTGGTCTCTTGACCGAACACCATAAGTTCTCCGCAGAACTCGGCAATCCTCCGTTCTACGAATATACTCTCTAAGAGCCCTAACAGGACACAGGACTCTTTCTGGCTCTTGACCAATGATCTCTGCCATACCCTTGATCTCGAATGTTCTAGGCCACGGATTGGAAGGGTTTTCGTTTTTTGGCCAGAAACGACATACTCAAAGGGAGGCAAAAGACTGCATTATGCCCTTTGAAACCGACGTGTTTGCTGATAGCCTGTATTTCGCTAACTCTCTTCGCCGTCGCCAGAGCAGTTAGGAATACAGTTTTTCTTCGTCAAATCTCGTAGAGACGAGAGGAAAGAGGTTCAAAGCGATTTGACATTAAATATTTGAGGACCACATCCAGGTTCCACGAAGTAGCTTCGGTAGTGGTACCTTGGTCGTCTCGAAAGATCTCAATAGATCATGAGATCCTTGTTGTTAGCGAGGTCAAGACCTCTATGGCGAAAAAACTACAGATAGGACGCTTCTGTAGCCTTTAATAGTTGACACTGCCAACTTCAGATCTTGTTTAAGATAAAGCAAGAAGTCGGCGATCTGGCTCACAGAGTAGTGGTAGAGGAAACTCCTTTTCTCTTACACCAACTTCTAAAGGCTGCCCACTTCGATTGGTAAACCGCGATTGATGATGGTCTCTCGCGGTGGCGATAGCTTTAGCCACTGATTTCAAAAAACCTCTCGCTCTGGCCAACTTTTGGATAGTCTGAACGCAGTCAGACTCAGACGGAGAGGTTTTTGTGGTACCTCTCGAAGTGGGGCTGTTTGAGTAGATCTCTCCTTAACGGAAGAGATCTCGGATAATCCACTAGGTAGAACATCACCTCTGTGAACCAGATCGCTGCGGGCCAAAAGGGGGCGATTAAAGTCAACCTCGTCCCCTCCGATGCTGCAAATTTTCTCATCACCTCCCCCAGGATCTTGAAGGGGGGAAAAGCGTAGAGATCCAGGCCCGTCCAATCCCATAGAAAGGCGTCTACTGCTACTGCTCCCGGATCGAGAACCGGGGAGCAATTACGAGGAAGTCTCGCCGTCCTTGATGTTGCAAAGATGTCCACTAAGGGGCATCCCCAAAGACCCCAGAGTTCCTGGCATACTTCTTGATTGAGAGTCCACTCTGTCGGCAATAACTGTCCTTGTCGACTGAGGAGATCTGCCCGGACGTTCTCGACTCCGGCAATGAATCTTGTCAATATTGTGACTTCTCTCTCCTTTGCCCAAAGTAGGATCTCTTTCGCTAGAGAAAACAGGGAGCGAGAGTGTGTTCCTCCTTGTTTCTTCAAGTATGCCAGGGGCTGTGTGTTGTCCGAGTTGACTTGAACTACACGACGGGAGACTTTGTTGTGGAAGAACTGGAGCACTAATTGAACCGCTGCCAGCTCTTTGAAGTTGATATGCCAGGTTACCTGTTCCCCTCTCCAGGTACCTGACACTTCCTCCCCCCTAGAGTTGCTCCCCACCCCGTGGATGACGCGTCGGAGAACAACACTAGGTCGGGGTTCTGAAGCTTGAGGGATATGCCCTCTGACAGCTTCCATCGGATCGAGCCACCATCTTAGATGGTTCTTCACCTCTTCCGAGATGCTTAACTTCATGTCGAAGTTGTCCTTTTCTGTCCAGCTGTCCGACAGAAAGAACTGAAGAGGTCGGAGGTGTAGCCTCCCCAGGGAAACAAACTTCTCCAGCGAGGAAATGGTCCCCAGCAGACTCATCCATTCCCTCACCGAGCATGAATCCTTCCCTAGAAAGGCCGACACTTTTTCTATGCCTTGTTGCTGACGTTCCTGGGACGGAGCCCGAAAAGCCAGCCATGAATCCATCTGAATCCCCAGATACACGATGGACTGTGTTGGGGTCAGATGTGACTTTTCGAAGTCACCAGAAGTCCCCAGGGACGCAGCTAAAGACAGAGTCGTTTGCAAGTCCTTCAGGCACCGGGTCTGCGAGGAGGCTCGTATGAGCCAGTCGTCCAGATAGAGCGAGATTCTGATGCTGGAAAGATGGAGCCACCTCGCCACGTTCTTCATTAAGATGGTGAAGAAATAAAAGGGGCCGTACTCAGTCCGAAACAAAGAGCCCTGAATTGAAAGACCTTCCCTTTCAATACGAACCGAAGGTACTTCATCGATTGGGGATGTATCGGGACGTGAAAGTAGGCGTCCTGGAGGTCGAGTGATACCATCCAATCTCCGGGTCTTAAGCCCCCAGAACTGACTGAGGTGTCTCCATCTTGAACCTCTGCTTCTCTATAAAGAGGTTTAGACGACTTACATCCAAGACGGGCCGCCACCCTCCCGATTGTTTTCGGTACAAGAAACAATCTGTTGTAAAATCCTGGCGTTGCCAGGTCTAAACCTGTTTCCACTGCTCTTTTCTCGAGCATCTGCTCGAGCAGGTCGAAAAGTATCTTTTGCTTTGTCAGCGGATACGATGGGGACAAGTCCCTGGGAGTGGAAGTCAACGGGGGCGGCTTTATGAAAGGGATCTTGTAACCCTTCTCTATGACGTCGAGAGACCAGGTGTCTCCCTCTCTTACTCTCCAGGCTTCTGCAAACAACTGCAGCCTGGCTCCTACCGGTGACTGAAGGCACGATCTCTCACTTCTTACCCCTAGACTTGGAAGGGGCTCTACCTCTAGGAAGGCTTCTTCCTCGGAGGACCGAAATCGAGCGGAAGTCCCTCCACGAAAGGGCTTCTGCTTTCTAAACGGTTGGGTTCCTGACGACGTTGAAGGGCCAGCCGGACGTCTCGAAGACTGAGCCAACAGGCCTTGTGTGGCCCTTCTCTTGCAGACTAAAAAAAAAAAAAACTGCCAGATCCTTCACCTAGCTTTGGGGGAAGAGATGACTCGAGAAGGGAGCATACAAAAGTTCTGTCCTCTGTGCGGGAGAGACAGACTTAGCCGCGAAGTTGCAATAAAGCGACCTTTTCTTAAGAACCCCTGCTGAAAAATGAGAGGCTAACTCCTCTGAGCCATCCCTGACGGCCTTGTCCATGCATGACAAAACACTGGACAGCTCCCCCAAGCTGATCGAGTCTGGCTTACGAGATTGGTTGTCTAAGGCTCCAAGACACCAGTCTAAAAAGTTGAATAAACCATCTAAGGACCTAAAACAGTCCCTTCAAAAGATGGTCCAGTTCGGAAGTCGTCCAAGATACTTTAGCTGAGGCTAAAAGGGCCCCTCCTTGAGGCATCAAACCACGCTGGCGAAATCACCTTGAGCAGACGTAGGAACCTTCAATCCTAATTCCTCGCCTGTCTCATACCACATCCCTGCCTTACCGCTAAGTCTAGACGGAGGCAGGGCGAAAGTAGTCCTTCCTTTTGCTTTCCTAGACTCCATCCAGGCGTTAACCTTCCGGAAATGCTCTTCTAGTAGATAACGACGTCTTCATCTTCACAAAACCTGGAGACTTGCTTGTCTTCGACGACGAAAACTGAGAAGGAGGAGAAGGAGGAGCAGCAGGCTGAAAAGTATCGCCAAACGAATCACGAAGTAGTCGTGCCAAAACTTGATAATCTGACGAAGCAGACGTAGCAGGTTGTTCTTCATCAACATCCTCCGAAGAACCGCTAAGTTCTCCTTTCCTACCGAATGCAAGTCCGAAGGAAGAGGCAGAAGTCCTTTAGCTCCAAGTCTCCTATCCGAACGAGAAGAGAAGACGAGGTAACGGATCCTTAACAGCACAGGATCATCACCTTTAGAGGCGAACGTGCCAAAGTCTCGGGAACAACATCCGAGTGACAGCGAACTTCCACATTCGCGTCCACAGAGGTCTTACTAGAACGTCTACGAGCGTCCATCTGAGCGTCCAACGTAGCGTTCTCTCGAGCGTCCAAATCAGCGTCCGACCGAGCGTCCAGCGAAGCGTCCATCAAAGAGACTCTTCTAACGTCCCGCGAAGCGTCCTTACGAACGTCCCGCGAAGAAACTTGATCAACTGCCCGACTAACGTATCGTTGAGCGTCAACACTGTCATGTCGAAGAGGGGCCGAACGCAAAGAAGTCCGTCCGACAGCTACAAAATCGTCGTCAGCAGAAGCGTCGAAGTCGGACCGCCGAGCATCCTCTCTACGGAAGAGAGAGGAGCATGCAGAGAACTCTCTCTAAACTGGCGTCTAACGTCACCTCTAGACGAACCCTGGGGAGCAAAAACGACGTCTAGAGGGCGAAAATCAGAAGACGGGGACGAAAAAGGAGCCGTTGGAGAAGACTGCTTAGTTCTCTTGATAGGCAGTCTATCGTCTTTCCTTCGAACGATGGGTGGGGGTTGGTACCGTCTCCCTTCTGCTTCAGTAAGGCGTCCAGTTGCCGCTGCATCGCAATGATGATCTCCGTCTGAGATGTCTCCTTACGCGGAGACGAGCTGCGCTTGTGAGAAGGAGAGGGGCAGGGGACGCCTTCTTTCCTTCTCCCAGGAACAGCCTTGGCTCTAGAGCGACTGGGGCGCTCGCAAGGGCGTCCATCGTCGGATGACGTCCTAGACTTCTTCTGGGCGGAAAAGCTACGCTTTCCGGAGAAGAATGCCACTCAGACAAATCATGACGTGAAGCGTCAAGCTCTTGAAGAGTCCTCTTCAAAGGTCGCGAATTCGAACGAGATTCCCACCCCTTGCGCGGGGAGGACGCGTCGGAAGACGAGAAACAATCCTTCAGGATACGTGCTCGAGCACGCTCCTTAGCAGCCTGGGAAGCGTCCACAGGAACTGCTGAAGGGACGCCAGATCGGTGGGGGTTTCCCCGTAACCCTCCTTCGGCCTTCGACATGCCCTCTCCCCGAGTCCTGGGAGTCCGGCAGAGGTCCCAGCCTAGAGGCGCTATAGGGCCGATCTGACGCCCCCTCCACTTCACTAGGGGCACTATCACTGCACTTATTTTGCCTGTTTTCAAGGGCAAGCACTTAGATTCAAAGCGTCTTCAATGAATCCAGAATAAGCGAAAGGGCATTACCCTCCGCAGACACCACTTGAGGGCCCGAAAGCAACACTACGGGGTTAGGAGACAAAATCTAAAGGAGGGTTAAGGGGATACATTAATACCCTGTCTGCTACCCGACTTACTCCTGGAGGAAGACCTCCTAATCCTATCACGTTCTAACTTCTTTACGTAGGATTCATACGTCTTCCATTGTAAATCATCCAAGCTTTCACACTCATTACAGCGCAAATCATATTTACACTCTTGCCCCTACACCCTTTACACAATGTGTGAGGATCAACCAAGGCTTTAGGAAGCCTAACCTTGCATTCCACTTTCGAACACCCTGGCGCTAGCAGAACTACATCCAGACATATTTAAGGAAAAAATCTAAGCCAAATTCAAAAAACAGTCCAAATCACGTATGCCAAAGCTATCGATCCAATCAAAAAACCAAAAAAAGTCAAGAGGATACTCAAGCAATGAAAAGTTTTCCAAATCCTGAGGCGGAGGTGTGTAAACAGATGTTTACGACACCGGCGACAGAAGAAATCTGATAGAAAATGGGAATGGTTCCTGATACCCGCCTCCCAGCGGCGGGAATGGGTACTAACCACCCTAACTCCCACTACGTGTGTCGTAAGTTTTAGAAATTCTGTCGGACTTCAGAGAATACAGCTATATATATATCTGACAGGTAAGTTTCATGAACAAATTAGAATGATTGTAATTAACCGTTACACATTATTTGAAAACATTCCTCTTGAAACATCCTGCCCTTGTTACAGATCTTTCAGTTTCTAAACAATAAGTAAGCATCATGAAATTATTTATTAATGAAAGATACACACTAACATTTACTCTAGCACCAATTCAGAGAAATGATTCAGTTTTGGATATCAGATCTAGTAATAATGAGTAAAGCTGATCCAAAGAGGAGCATATTTCATCCAAACTATAATATTGTTTTTATCAGGTAACCACCTTGTTCTACCAATTTAGCTTTGCTCACTTCATTGCTCACATTAGTAATGAGTCAGCCTGAATACAGTTATTCAAAGAAATTTCAACCAAATTAATAATAATAGTTACCCAGTTTTAATTTCTTCTCATAATTAATATCTCCTTTCAAATTAACAGGAAGAATTGCTGTACTTGCACCCTTCACTAATGCACCAACAGACACGTCCCAACAGCGGAGAAATGAACCAATACTGATATTTGGATGGACATCTGAAAATTTTACCTGTAAAACACAATTATTGTCATGAATAATTCCATTATTGCTCACATATACGTATAAAGAAATATTATTTTAATATTCATTCTTCTCTATATAGTAAATCGTTCACACAGCTATGTTTTATGCTGATTGGTGTCTATGCCTTCCAATTTTTACCATTAAGTTTCTCCTTATATGCTGAATGCCATCATGCTATCTTAAATGTACGACTTTACCTAATGAAATATTCTAACACTATTATTACTATATTACTTGGGATACAAAGAACAAGCATGTTTGGTACAAATACAGAACCTAAAAAGATAATACGTGCTCGAATTTTGAAGTATATTGTAAATGGTACAAATATCTTTAGTTTTCGAGGGCTACTACTCCTTTCATCATAAGAAAATATAGCCGAAAATCACTTTTGAGTCTCTGTTTATTTATGCTGTCCTTGCTTATCTCACCAGGTGTCCATTTTTTTTTTAACATTCAAGATATTCAGCAAATAAAGATTTCTTCCTAGGTCTGGATTAGGATTACCAGGTCGACGCTACTATCAACCACAGAAAAAGTAATAACTAATTTAGCTTTAACTGACTACCTAAAAGGCAGTTTCCAGTAAGCTGTACTTAGTGTTGATCCTGCCCAAGCTACTGAAGGATTTGTTCCCAGCCACTGTGGATATAGAGTAATTAATTCCTTTTCCACTATACTGTATCAATGGCTGACTTCTTTCTCAATAAAGAGTACTTTCTGTAGGTACACATTTGATCTTCATTTATCAGTGACATACACTCCGCATCAGTAAAAGACGAGGTTTGTCCTTTGCATATAGTACATGGACAAATTATTACATGCAGTCACTTATCCCCAGATACCCACATTCTCTTCCATAATTTTGACATTAGAATGTCATGCATTGGTGTTGTATTCTTACTAAGGAAGCTTTTACACAGACAGCACATATACTACCTCATCTACTAGCTGACTGAATATGGTGCCTATTCCAACAGCCTTTAAATTAAGGAGAGCAGTGTGAGCTCTAGTAAAACTATGGTACAGATATTTATATGTAATGATGATACATAGAACCCGTTTAAATTCTGCAAATATCCACTCTCCTAAAAGTATTCTATGTGAAAATAAACTGAAATTGTCCAGAAGAAATTTATGACTTTATTGAACCCATACTTTAACTGACCTTTTTTGTGCCAGAAGGTTTATTCAAGTCAGGATGCTGAAATGTTAACAGCACTGTCTTGGTCTCCTCTGGGGTCAGCACCAATAATTTAGCAAGTTCCTGAAATAAAAAATGTTTAAAATAAAATGAGATTTTTTTTCTAAATCATAGACCAGCAGTCTTAAAAAACATATGAAAAAAGAAACTAATTTTCTCTATGCCTAGAAATCCTTAATACTATACTGTAATAAACAACAGCTACTGCTTGCCACATTCACTGCTGATAGTATGGAATTGGATAGTAGAGGAAAATTACCAAAACTATAATTTCATCATCTGGATCAGGAGATGCTTCTCTGACACTATGGAGTTCACAGAGAACCGCGTAGAGAGACAGCAGCTGTCTTAACCGCAACAGTTGTTGACCGAGAAGACGACTCTCATGGTCTTGAGTTGGGATGGCATCTCCTGAACTACCTGAAATATTATGAATAAATGTTCAAAACATAGAAATTAATTTGAATTTAAAAGCTATTTGACAGCACATATTTAATTTCTTGAAAACAAAAGTTTTATTTTTAGAGCAAAGTTAATTTGTTTCATGCATCGGTGTAGAATCCCTAGACCATTATCAATCTCAGGACAGGAAAACAAACAGCTCAGCTTCAGCTTTTTTTTTTTTTGTTAAGCAAGCAATCAAAATCATATTGAAGTCCTTGCTGAATAAACAACAAATAGTCAAACTTGATATGAGACAAAGCAAATAACAGAATGGCAAAACAGAATACATATTGATCAGGCCAATATGAGAAAAGCAACAACAAACAGCAATTTTATATAAAAACTAATATCAAGAAAGTTGCTCTCTGATGAACTCAAACCAGTAACAAGGTGCTTGGAATCTTAGGTAGGACCAAAATATAAGAAAACTAAATTAGGTACTGTAGAAAATTAATATAACAGTCCTTTAATTACCTTCCTCTTCAGTTAAATTGTAAAGTGGTCAGAAAGTATTCCAAAATAGCCTGTAGCAATGTGGTATAAGGTGTTGAGACATGACAAACGTCATTATAGCTTGTTTCCGAACACCCAGTGTCTTTATTTCTGCCACAGTGGCCATAACTTCCTCTTCATTGCCATTTTTCAGCTGAGACTTAAGTGTCTTTTACAAGTGAAGATCTCTGGCACGTTTACTAGTTTTACCACTGTACAAATAGAAAATGATGAAGATAAACATTATTTAGCAGAAGAACTTGCAGAATTCTAACTAATATTTCAGAGTAATCCTCGAGAGTTTTTAAAAGTTTTAGTTTTAGGGTTTAATAATCTTCGGCACCTTATACTTTAAGGATTCCACACAAAAATGACAATTTGTCCAAAATTGCATTTTTCCTAACTATACAAACCTGAGGTCCTTTTACAATAGGAAGGTACTAGCGGCAGCTGGATAGGTCGTAAGCTTTCGAACAAGGGGTTCGGTAGTTAACTGCTTGTCCGACAGGCGCGCGCTAAAGCGCGACTGGGAGGTAACAAATCACTTTTGCTTTTGGCCCAAGCAAAAACTGCAGAGTGAGGGGTGGCATGAGGTGGGACTATGTGTAAAAGGACCTCAGGTTTGTATAGTTAGGAAAAATGCAATTTTGGACAAATTGTCATTTGTTCCGACACGGCATACAAACCTTCGGTCCTTTTACAATAGGAAGACTCACTTCTTGGTGGGAGGAATCTGAGTCTTTTGTGAACAGACTGGTGTTCGCCCAACCTTGGAATGCCTCCCTGGTCGTAGAGCGAGGGAGGGATCCAAGCCTCTGTCCCATTGATCGGGGTGTGCACCGCAGGATCAATGGTCAGACCTCTGGCCCGAGTACTACGAAGAGGCAACGTATCTCTTCGTACCAGCAAACAAGAACAAGTTCCTATATTTGCAAGAGGCAACATAAAGTTATGGTTTGTCTCTTGTTGGCATCCACATTCCCCCCCTTGTAGGAGGAAGTGGTGGATATTCTGCTCCCATCCCTAGTAAAGAAAGGGATAGGATGGGGCTCTGTCGAGTAGCTCACCGGCATCTCGTCCTTATCCAGCAAGGTGATGACCGTATCCCTACTACCCACAGGTAGAGGGGGAGAAAAAGATATGAGAAGCCAGTCACTCTCTCATTCACATATCTATTCTTACAGTCACACCAGGACTCGATGCTGTTCAGCCTGCTGCTAGGGTCTGGGTTAGCTACACAACGTGTTGAGCAGCCAGCCACCACGGGTCCCAAGGAAAACGATTCAAGGACCTGTGGGCAATATCCAAAAGGTAGAAGGAGGTGCCAGTGGTCTGGTTGTACCAGACCCCTGCCTTCAGTACCTGCGCCACGGAGAAGTTCTTGTGTAACTCGAGGGAGTGTACTTCTAGGTCATCTTGGTGCTGACGAAGAGTCTTCAACACTCAGCCTGGGATGTCGAGTTTTTCTTCAGAAAGCGCGGGGGTCGCCTTTCACAGGACAAAGCAGCATCTCCTTCGCATCGAAGGCGGTGAAGTCCATTAGGGAGGGGATTGTGAAGGACTCTAACCGATCGTCAGGAAACCGAAGGGTTCAGAGTCTTCGCTACAAATTCGGTACGAAATCGAGCGTCACGAATCCCCATCCCCTGGATGCTTGACTTCGCAGGAAAAGTCATGCAATTACCTCAGAGGAAAAGAAGGGAATGGTCGTATGACCTATCCCTCTTCTCGACTTCGGTGATGTCCTGTACCCATACTGGTCTATCCGTCTGCAGCGAAGTTGTTCTTCTCGGTAGTGGATAGGACACCGACACTCAATGGTGGGTGTCGATGGTATGGGTACTGTGACAAGCGTTAGGACGAAGAAAAGACTGTTATGGAACAACCGAACTAAGTCCACAGCGAAGTTCGTAACAGACTTGGGCGCTCTGACAGCTGCCGACTGACTGCGTTTCGGTAGGAGGCAAGTTGGCCAAGCAACGACCCGAGCAAGTCACGTGAACCTTCGCCTTAAAAGGGTTATGCCAAGAGATTAAACAAATAATTTGTTCGTCACCGATGCCAGAAGCAAGGTGATGACTCTCTTAAGGCATGTGCCCACAGGCGAAAGTCAATTGCCTTCTAGAGACCGAGGTCCCTGATGGCAAGATATCTCATAGTATAGTTGATTCTCGGCTAAGAGAAACAACACTATGTGTCGTTGAAGACGAAGGTGTACAGAAAATGCAACCTACGTCTTCACAGCTGAACCGAGAGAAGGATTCTCAAGATTCTGAACCTGTGCTACAAAGACTGAGAACGCTAACCGCTATTCATTGCTGTCCGGTGAGGATCGTAGTTGCAATAAAAAAGCGGAGCGCTTTTCAGTAATGAAGACAGGGAAATACTGCCTGAAGAACTGCTTCTCATGGGCTGAACATTTGGAAGTACGAGCTGTCAGGTCGGAGAGTAGGCGATGTCTTCTGACATATCTGTTAATTCGGGCGGAGCATGAATAATTGCACACCTACGAATACGAGATATTTTGAAGACAAACTCAGATGTCTGCAAAAATCATTCGCATTATCGCGGTGCGATGCAGCGGGAGACTAATACAGACTTCTGTTACCGTGCGGTAAACAGAAAGATGAAAGAGTCCAAGAGATATCTCTGTTGAAAATTCTCGCAATGTCGAAGGCGATGAAATCGAGCGTCACAGCAGTAGATGGTCCTTCATTATTGCGAGAATCCCCGTTAATCCAGAGACCTAAAGTCCATGATTATTGGGCAGAGATACGGTTCGGTAGTCAATCAAACCAGGGGAGAGAGAGACGTAACCGACCGTGCATCTCCGAGACCTATCTGATACTGAGCCGCTATCAGGCAGTTCAATACGCAGTAGCTCTCGGTGACTCGTCATCCTGAGTTGCCAGGTAATCCATTATTCCACGAAGGAATGCGTTCGGCTAGAACCATCGAGCATAAAGAATACGCTCGAGCAATTATATTTAAACGAAACGGATTTCGGTAAATACAAAAGCTGATTTGGTGTTGTCATGACAATACCAAGTATCTAAAATCGAAACTGATAACTGCTGGGAGGTTGCAGGCAACCCCGAGTTGCAGTTCAATTAAGATACAATTCGTCTCGGTCACAAACCGTAGAGTTAACTACGGTATGCGCCTACCCCCCCGGACAATTCAACTGTTAAAAGAATCATGTCGCGAGGGTAATATACGTAGTATATTTGTAGGTTCTGTACCACGACCTCCATCCTTAATTCTTTTCCTCTCGAGGAATGAGAATAAGGATTGGAGATCGACCGACCTTCGTTCTCTAGTCAAGAGAGTGAAGGAGAAGTCTTTCCCAAAGGAAAGCTTCAATGGTGAACAGAATACCGAAGACGATAGTTCAAAGTCCCAAACTGGAGTTCCCGTCCGTTCTTCTCTATTTCCAGGTTAATCGCCTACTGTGAGATACTCTTCTTTTCAGCAGCATGTCCTTCTTCCAAATGCTAGAAATTACAGGAATTCGAGCAATAAGCGAGGTTCCCGATTATCGTGTAACAATTATCGGGGATCTCGCTCACTTTGGACCGTGGTCTCGCCTAAGTGTTTGGAGATCGTAAAAAAACTCGAAACACTTCTGAGTGCGCTAGAAATTCCGAGAATTCTAAGCACTCTGCGAAACCCCCCACCGAATTCGTCAAACGATATCGGCTGGTGGTCCTCCCGATTCCCGTGGAAATCGAGAAAGGGGCAGGATCCCTCCTCAACGACCGGGGTCTTACGTCAGGTAGGACCCGAAGGTCCCCCCCACGGTAGCGCAGCCCCTAACGTGGGATCTTACAGAGAAATATCTGTAGGATCCCTCCCCTTTCCCTCGTAGCCGTAAGGAGAGAGGGAATGGGGGAGGAATTGGATACTGGCTCGCCTTCCCAGCGGAACTAGCAGTTGGAGAAGAAAAGGAGCAGCCATCGCCTTACGGCGATGGCCTCTCAGAGCCTGGGAAAACGTATCGTCAGGAGAAAACGTTTTCCCCGAGGAGGGTTACGAACTCATACTGTAGGTAAGGGTCTGCCGCCACTGTGAACGTCGTCTGGGTGGGGCTGATCGACACCTGACAGGAGAGAGCCGATACCGTCCCTCCGACTCATTCCAGTCCTCGTCGAGGTCGAAACCTCAGGAGGACCTAAGGGGTATTCCAAATACGTCCGAAGACACATAGAAACGCCTCTGTCGCAGTAGAGGAGGTGAAGTAGCTTGTTCGACCGGCCAGAAAACTGAGAGCGCCTTCTTGTCCGGAGATGAGAGGACTTACCTGGTTCAACACAGTCGGCAAGTTCCGATCGCGGCAGACCCACCGTCGATTTGGGTTCCCTCTCGGGCCCCCAAACGACTCGAGCCGAGACGTGGCTCTGATGGTGGGAGCGGCAATCCTTCCCCGAGGTCGTTGTGCTGACGAATCAGCGCCATAACCTCGGCAAAGTTCCTCTGGATCTCGGAAGTCACAGCATCTTGCAGAGTGGGACCGTTAAGCCCTTCGAACAAGAGCATATTCCGAGAACCTTCCTCCTAAGAAGGGGAACAGCGACAGCCCGCCCTCTCGGTCTTCTCCATCCACTTGCGCATACATCCTGGCCGGTCCAAGAACCGTGCCTGGCACGTAGGGCGTCGTCTGGTGGGATCATGAGGGGCGTACCCCTCACGATCACTCCTCAATACCTCGCTCCTCCCGGTGTAACCCGAGGAGGTTGAAGGTACGGGAGGAGGCAGACCTGACGCTCCCTCCTCGCTCGCTGGCAGAACCAGCAGCTTGGAGGGCTGCAGGCGATCGTCAACCCGCGGTGGCGATCGAGCTGCAGGCCTGGTCGAACCGTCTCGCTGTGGAGAACGGCTGGACTGAGCACAGCGGCCCCGATCTCGAGTGTCAGAAGAGCTGGTGCTGGTTGCCGTACCCGATCGCTCTCTGTGAGAGCGACGGTCAGGCGACCTGCAGGCTCCACTGTCACAGTGAGACCGGTGCTTGTCCTCACGGCACGTCACGTCGCTGGTTCCAGCCGTGGCTGGTACCGGCGGAACGGGAGACCCTCTTCCCAGCCTCAGGCCCGTGGCCGGTCGTGGACCGTCACGTCCCCGGGTAGCCAGCTGGTCGCCGCGAGAGCGAGAGCTGGTCTGGTGAGAGTCGCGTGAGCGGCTGTCACCAGTCTTCCGCCCCGTGCCGTGAACCTGACGCTGAGACGGACTCAGAGGTCTGGTTCCTGGCTGCACAGTCGCTGGTAGGCGACCGTACACTCGGTACCTTCCCGCGAACGAGAGGCCGAGACGGACCCTGATGCAGTGGCAGAACCACTGACACCAGGCGAGGAAGTACCGGTGTTAGCCGGTACCCCTCTGGTCCCCGTAGTCTTCTTCCTTGCGGAAGAAGAGACGGGCCACCCCGCTCCAGAAGGAGCAGGAGGACCAGCGGAAGGAACCACTTCCCGTTTCCACGAGGTGAGACGGGTCCCGAGAGCTCCCGAGGGAGACTTATTAGGAGGGAGGAGGCAACCTTCTTCTTCCTCGGCTGTGAAGCCTTAGAAGTCGAAGGGGAAGAGGCGGCAGCCGACGACGATGAAGAAGATGAAGACGACGACGACGACACCTTCCTCCTCTTCTTCGTCAGCTTCCTCAGGACAGACGTAAGATCTGCTATCCAGGGCGGAGCCGGGGCTGCTGTAGCCGAAGCCACAGGGCCCGACGCACCTGTACAGACAGACCAAAGTCTGGGTAGTACCACCACGAACAGGGACGACGTCAGCAGGTATGGGCATCTCAGGAACAGCAGCAGCGCCAGCACAGCATCGGTAGGGACAGCCAGCGCAGCAACGGCAGGGACAGCCAGCGCAGCAACGGCAGGGACAGCAGCGCAGCAACGGCAGGGACAGCCAGCGCAGCAACTGCATGGACAGTCAGCCCAGAATCGGCAGGTACGGCAGGCAGCAACCGGAAAACAACAGGAAGTGGAGCAGCAGCCAGCATCATATCCTGGTAACCAGGCGGCAGTCCAGGGGCGAGCTCTAGGGCAGCGGAAGTGTGGTCGCGGCAGCGCGGCAACCACGAGCGGCGGCGGCACGCCCCCCTCTCGGTACAGCGAACGGCACTTCACAGCGGCTGTAGGCAAGACTGTTACCACGTGAGGCGAGTACACCAGGTGAGGAGGGACGTCGTCACCTGGAGCGTGGTCACCACTCCATGGGTGACCGCAGTAGGCCCAAGACATAGAACCGCAGCCCTGGACACTAGCACGCCCTGCAAATGGAAGGACGCCCATACCTCACCAAGGTCCACCCTCGTGGCAGTAGCACCTGCGGAAATAACAGTAGTAGCGATTAGTGGGGGGGAAGTCCCCTCGTGCGGGGGGGTGAGCCTCTCCGAACGAGTGGAAGACCCCGAATACAATTGTACATCGGGCACCGAGCGCCCTCCCCCGCGCTCGACGGATCGGGCGAGGAGAAGAACGCAGATAACCTCCCCCCCCAAGGGGAAGGGCCATCTGTGGGAGCAGAGCGGGGGGGGGGGGGGGGTTCTCGTTCCCCACCCCCGCACAGCACCCATGTACCCAACAATAATAATAAGAGCCCGAGAGCAATCGTGCCCTCGGCCCGAATGCAAGGCATAAGGATCAATTCCCTGACTGAGCGGAACTTGAACCAAATAATATTGATGCAATCAAATATAAAAGGAATAAAATGAAAAAGAATCTTGCATTACGATTCACTTCACAATGAATAAGGGCTCGGATCGAGCGCATTTGCGCCCTCGGTACCGAGCGCAAGGGTAAAAGGATCCATTCCCAATTATGAATGGAAACCTTGATCCATAATGAATTGATGCAATCAAAATATATATGAAAATGAAAAGAATACTGCGCTTGCGATTTCACTTCATTACAAATCAAAATGGGGAAGGATCAATTCCCGGGAAATAGCGGAAACATTGATACAAGTAAACAAAGCAATCTCAATAAAATATGAAAATGAAAAAGAACTGCACTTGCGATTTCACTTCATTCAAATAAAAAGGGTAAAGGATCAATTTCCGGGTAAGCTCGGAAACTGATCCAAAATGAGTATTGCTACAATCAAAATAATATATATGAAAATGAAAAAGAATACTGTACTTGCGATTCCACTTCCATACAGAATAAGTTTTCGTGCCGAGCGCATTCGCTCGGCAACGAGCATACAGGTCAAAAAAATATATAAATGAAAAGAGCACTTACTTACGATTTTCATCTACACATTTCCAACCAAAATATACGCTCGGAGCGAGCGCTCTCCCGCCCTCGGCACCGAGCATACACAATACCGAGGATCATTTCTGGGAAAATGAATTCCCGCACTTACGCCCTTCAGTCCCCGGCACTCGGGTAATCGGAGGGCGTGGTGAAACCAAGATCCTTTAATTCACAATTGAATTCAATGGAAATAAATATGAAATGATTGTACTTACAATTCAGTTTCACTAGATAAATAGAAAAAGAAAAACACAACCATGCGAAAGCAACGACGATGAAGCGGGCAGAGAGCGATGATACACGTCCACACGCCAGCAGGCCGAAAGCAAAAGTGGTTTGTTTACCTCCCAGTCGCGCGCGCGCGCCTGTCGGACAAGCAGTTAACTACCGAACCCCTTGTTCGAAAGCTTACGACCTATCCAGCTGCCGCTAGTACCTTCCTATTGTAAAAGGACCGAAGGTTTGTATGCCGTGTCGGAACAAATATTATTTAGTTTAATGCATTTAAACATAAAACCCGACACCACCAACCATAACTACTATTAAAAAATGAAGTATTTGATGGTACATACATTTTTTCAAATATGAAGTTAAGGAAATTAATGGTGCATCTTACTGGATAAAGATCATGGGTACAACTTTAACCCTACAGGCTAAAAACAATCGGTTTGAGTGAAGATTAAAAATTCTACCTCAGACATAAACACAGACTTCTATGGTGTTCTTTAACAAAGTTACACTTGAAAAAAAGGGGCATCAAATAAAAATGTTATTGTTATAATACAATTAAGTTTGTTCATACTTACCTGGCAGATATATATATAGCTGTATTTTCTGAAGTCCGACAGAATTTCTAAAAATTCGCGGCACACGCAGTGGCGGCCAGGTGGTAGTACCCATTCCCGCCGCTGGGGAGGCGGATATCAGGAACTATTCCCATTTTCTATTCATATTTTATCAGTGCCACTGTCTCCTGAGGGGAGGTGGGTGGGCACTTTAATTATATATATCTGCCAGGTAAGTATGAACAAACTTAATTGTATTATAACAATAACATTTTGTTCATGAAACTTACCTGACAGATATATATATAGCTGAATCCCACCTTCGGATGGTGGGAAGAGACAGAATAGGATTTTGGGAAACTAAATTAAGTAGATGATATACATCTTGGTTCCTGACCGTTAGCATAGCCGACTTTCGTGATTACTGTCACCAAAGTCTGCTTCTGCGTTACTAGAGTGCCAGCGAGGTAGAAGGACCTGTAATGCTGGTGCGCTCTAGATGATCTGTCACGGGGCGTGACCACAATGTGACTAGACCATATGACCATACTTTTGAGGGCACCGAAGCTAAAACCACCACCTGACCTAACCTATCAAAGTTAGTTCCATAACTTCTAGCTAAAGAAAAGGAACGCGCCTCAAGCGACCAACCCTTCAAAGTTAAAAGCACACCTATCCCTTTTCTATAGGATAGGATTCGTGTTGCTTCTTGCACCCAATAATATATCTACGGATATGTATGGTCCTAGCGACTTACGGATCTGAAATGTCGTCTTCACATCCCGTCGGAGTGTGAAGCGAACACAGAGTTGCTTCGCTAAAGCGTGGCACTCAGGATGTTACTGAGTGTCATGCTCTTTGAAATGCTTCCGAGGCCGCGCCCTCACCTCTTGGAGCATTCATATTAAGAAAAAATCTCAAATCTTTATGCAAACATAATGAATGAGACCTCTTAAAAGAACTCCTTGGCTATAATGCCAGGGTGTTCTTGGACATGAACCAGTCTGGTCTTTTTTACGGAACACCGCAGATTGTCGGGAGTGTGAAGCGAACCCAGAGTTGCTTCGCAAAAGCGTGGCACTCAGGATGTTACCGAGTGTCATGCTCTGTTGAAATGCTTCCGAGGCCGCGCCCTCACCTCTTGAGCATTGATATTAAGAAAAAATCTCAAATCTTTATGCAAACATAATGATGAGACCTCTTAAAAGAACTCCTTGGCTATCATGCCAGGGTGTTCTTGGACATGACTAGTCTGGTCTTTTTACGGAACACCGCAGATTGTCTGTTGACCTTGACTTTCTATAGTTTTATCAAGATAAAACTTGAGAGACCCTACAGGGCACAGGACTCTCTAATGCCCTTGCCCAATAATTTGTGCCATACCCTTGGTCTCCAAGCCTTCGGGTCAATGGTCAGACAGGTTTTCGTTCTTATCAAGAACGGAAGGCTTAGCGGACAGACCGCATTATGTCCTTTAAAGCCAAAACCTCTGATGATGGCTAAAACCTCACTAACCCTCCTTGCCGTGGCTAGAGCGGTTAGAATATTAGCCTTTCTGGTCACGTGTATTAAGTTCGCAGAAAGGATAGGTTCGAAATGCTTTTGGCATCAGAAACTCAGACTACGTCTAAGTTCCATGCCGGAACCTTTGATCCAGAATACAAGATCTCCACAGACCTCAAAGATCGTGAAGCTTTGTTTGTTTGACAGAACCGAATCTCTGAGCCTAGAGGCCGTCAACAACATATTTGCATATTCTACAACAGTTAGGACTTCTATCTTATCTCATACTTCATACGGAAAGATAGAACCATAACGAAATTCACAGAGGTCGAGGTGGAGGAACAGTCATTTCCCTTCACTATCTCCAGAAACGGCCCCCTCCGATTGAAAACTGAAAATAGGCAGCACTGCTTTGCCTTGGCCAAGAGACTGCCATTAATCTTGAAGATCTTATCGCTTCTCGATAGTCTGAACGCTTTCAGACTCAGAGAGGAGAGATATTAGATACTTCACTAAGTGACGATGTTTGATACACAAGATTCTCTCGGGAAGGGTCTTTCTTTGGACAATTCTCTGAATTACCTGACCTCTGTGAAGAATCCAACCTCTTAGAGGCCAACATGTGGCGACTAAAGCTAATCCTCTAGAATCATGAATAAGGGAACAACTTAAGAGGAAGCTCCTTCGTCTTCAATATTACGAAAAACTTAACGAAAGGACTCCCTCAGTCTCTCCTCACTTTCGACATACTTCTAAGTGAGGATTACTCAGACTCAGTAGTTGTTTGCCTTCGATCGAGAAGACCCCCACGGACGTGCACTAGATTAAACGAACCTATTGAGGATCGTTACGTTCCGTGCCCAAGCCCATAACCAATTCTCTCTTCTCGAGCTATGAGATGAGCTGAGAAATTATCCAGAGATGATTTGGTCCACTCGATCCAACCTCACCCTTCGAGGAACTGGAAAGCCGACTAATTTGGCTTCCAATTCTTTCAGACAATGTGCCAGAACATCTGTTCTCTGTTCGGATGTCTGGCACCCTCTCGCTATCACCTGAGGTGATCCTCAAGCCGTTGAGAGAAAATTAGAATTACAAAATCTTTGATGTTATTCCAATTTCTTCGTGAGGAAAATTTGTAGAGGTCTGAATTGCTGTTTATTCAGGGAAAACAAGCTTCTCCAGCGAGGGAAATGGTCCCCAGCAAACTCATCCATTCCCTCACTCAGCCTGCTTCCTTCCCTAAATAAGGCTGCGCTTTGCATAAGCAGGAGGAGCATTATTATAGTGCTATGCCGCGGTAGATTCGTACAGAATGTTACCGTGCGGTAAACCCGCACCTAACAAGTATAAAGAGATATCTTGTTGAAATTTTCTAAGTAAACGGCAGGTATGATCATTCAAGATTACTAGAAATTTCCTCAACCCGAGGCTAAAATCCATGATTGTAGGGCAAAGACCGGACGGTTTTAAGCCATTCCCGCAAGGGAGAGAGGACGTAACCAACCGCGCATGACACCGAGCTAGCCGGTACTGCGTAGATCACAGTAACAGCAGCCTTGATCATCGTCTCGCACTATATGCCTGAGTTGCCAGCTACTCCTTTTACGAAGGGATAGGTATGAAATTATCGAGCCAAAGGAACTCTCAAGCAGGCATATTTAAACGAAACAAAATTCGCTAAATACAGAAGCTGAGTTGATGTTGCAGTTCAATTAGAATACTTCTCGTCTAAGTCGCAATCCGTAGATAACTAGGATATGCGCCTACCCCTCCCCGGACAATTCAACTGCTTAGTAGAATCATGTTCGCGAGGTTAATATACGTAGTATATTTATAGTATTCTGAACAACGATCTCCATCCTAAATTCTTTCCTTAAAGAAAACAAAATAAGGATTGGAGATCGACCACCTTCGATCTCTATCAAAAGAGTGAAGGAGAAGTCTTCCTCGAAGGAAAGCTTCAATGGAGAACAGAATACTATCTGCCTGAGTTTGCCAGCTACTCCCTTTACGAAGTAAGGAATAGGTATGATATTATCGAGCAAAAGGACACTCTCAAGCATGGCCTATTTAAACGCGAAACAGAATTCGCTAATACAGAAGCTGAGTTGGTGTTGTCGTAACAATACCTAAGAGTTGTTCTTACTCCGAAAACTCTTGGAAGGTTGAAGGGAGTGTCAAATAAATACATAGAACAACAGTTCTTTTCGGCTTCTATCCGCAGAGGTAAATACGATAGCTATATGACTCGACCCATGCGTTAGCAAATGACGCAAAGATAACTACGTAAGTATTGTAGTAATTTGAACATCGAATTCTCTACTACATCTTTCCTGGACGAGGAAGAGAGAAAGAAAGGAAAACGACTGTCCACGTTCGGTTCTGAAAATGAATGAGAGCTCTTCCGAAATTTGTTACTTATCCGCTTAAGCGATAAAATGTTATGAAGATCTTTGTCAATGAGAACTAACCCATTTACATGACAGAAAGTAATCAGGAATTCGAGCATATAGTTTTCAAGAATATTCCCGCAGAAATCGAGGAAGGGGCAGGATTCCTGATTAGAGACTGGGCTTACGACAGGAAGGACCTTAATGTTCCCCTTCGGCAGCGCAATCCCGAAAGCAGACGAGGCGTTTATGACACCGAAATCTGCTTACAGTTTTCCTGGAATTCATCAAGTGATGGATTCTATTGAACGCTCCCTTCGTAGAAAGCGAAGTAGACATCTTGACGAGACCAAACTCCTTCCTCTACTTCGACGACGCCGTCTTGAAGAGCGTTTCTTGCAGGAATCCTGCCGAACGTCTTGATGCGTAGGACGCCTATCGTTCTGAAGAACGTCCTGGCAAGTGCTCTACCGAGCGTCATACGTGTAGGATGCCGAGCGTCTTCAAAAGCGTCCTCGCTAGCGTCCTGGCGAGCGTCCTCGCTAGCGTCCTGGCGAGCGTCCTCGCTAGCGTCCTGGCGAGCGTCCTCGCTAGCGTCCTGCCGAGCTTCCACCGAAGCGTCCTGGCGAATGTCCATAAAAGCGTCCTGCTGAGCGTCCTCAAAAGCGTGCTGGAAAGCGTCCTGCTGAGCGTTCTCAAAAGCTTCCTGCCGAGCGTCCTCAAAAGCGTCCTGGAAAGCGTCCAGCTACGAGAGTGTCTGAGCAGAGAACACCAAGTCTTCTGAACGACGTTTCAGAGAGGAACTCGTTGAGCGCCTTGATGCATGCAAGGCCCGCCAAGAGGCGTCCTGGCGAGCGACCTTGCCAACATCTCAATGTTATGACGAACCGCGTTTTGCGTATGACATTGAATATTTTTAAGGGAGTCCTCATGCGAGTCTCCATGGAGCCGCACGCTGCTCCTGAAGAGTGTGAACACTAAAGAAGACGTATGGCTTTCGTCTTCCGCAAGGTGCTTGCCGAGCGTCCTGGAGAATGTCTCTACTTATAGGACGTCGAGCACCTCCAAAAGCTTCTCCTCACGTCTAAATTGCCCTTCTTATGCCGACCAGAGACATAAGTTGTTTGACTGTGCAAGCAGCTTGCCGGCCGTCAAACTATCAGCTTGCTTTATCGAAGTAAAGCGAACGTTATCATAAGTATACGGAGCCGCAATGAGGAGAGGAGACGAATACTGAGTTGCTCCTCCAAAAGGTGGAATCAAGAATGTCCTTGATTACCAAATTCTTTTTGGAATGCTAGCGAGGTTGAAACAGCTCTAACTTCATGAGCGTTCACTCGCAGGAGGCTCAAATCACTCTTCTGGCAAGATGAATGAACCTCCTTAATAATGTATAAGTGATATATACATGAGCGTTCATCGCAGGAGGCTCAAAATCATTCTCTTTGGGCAAGATGAATGAGCCTCACTTAATAATGTATACATGATGTATTACATGAGCGGTCACTCGCAGGAGGCTCCCAAATCATCTTCTGGCAAGATGAATGAGCCTCCTTAATAATGTATAAATGATATATACATGATGCGTTCTCAGCAGGAGGCTCAAATCACTCTTCTGGCAAGATGAATGACCTTCCTTAAATGTCCTTAGGAAAAGAGCCAGTGCATTCTTCTAAAAGGGAAAATGTGGTCTCTTTACTCTCTCATCCTCTCGTGACGAGAGAGAGGACGTGAAGCGTCCTCTTCTCTAAAGCTTCTTTAGGGGGGCGCGAGTCCTTCCGAGAACTCCAACCCCTGTGTGGGGAGGACGCCTCGGAGGACGAGAAGCAATCTTTCAAGATTCGCGCACGTGCACGATCTTTAGCAGCCTGGGAAGAGTCAACAGGTTTCTTTGCCGAAGGGACGCCAGATCGTGGGGAGCCCCCGTAAACCCTCTTGCGGCTTTCGACATGCCCTCTCCCTGAGTCCTGGGAGTCCGACAGAGGTCCAGGCCTAGAAGCATTATGGGGCCGATCTGACGCCCCCTCCACAACACAAGGGGCACTACACTTCACAACACTGGTTGGAGAGCGAGCACTTTAGTCTAAGATTACTTGATGTAATCCTTTAGCAGACACTTATTCTAGGCTAGTAAGCCATACCACAGGGTTAGGCAAAATAAATCTACAGTAGGTTAGAAGGTTCATTATTTCTAACTTCTGTTTACTGTGGAGGAAAACTCCTGATTCTAACACGCTCTAAAATGCGTAATTGAATCCTCCTTCTTCCGTAATCAGTCACACATTACACTAATTACCTTATGCAAGAAAACATGTAACCGTCATATATACTAAGCGAGTGTCTACCGAAAGTTACGGTAGCCTCACCTTACCATGCAGACAACAAAGTCTGAAACTAGGCTAACTAGCTTCAGACATCAAATGCAATGAAAAAATTTACGATAGCGTATGCCTAGCCACAAATCCAAGTTAATAATCGAAAGAATAATTAGGATACTTAAGTGGCTAATGAAGTTTCAAAATAAAATCCTAGGCGGAGGTCTGTAAACAGTTTGTTTACCGACCGGCGACAGAAAAAAAATATGAATAGAAAATGGGAATAGTTCCTGATATCCGCCTCCCAGCGGCGGGAATGGGTACTACCACCTGGGGCCGCCCACTGCGTGTGCCGCGAATTTTTAAATTCTGTCGACTTCAGAAAATACAGCTATATATATATCTGTCAGGTAAGTTTCATGAACAAAAATCAAAACAAACAGGACAAGTTATGTCTAAGGAGGAAATTTTAATCGGTTTGTTACAAGTATGAAAATTTGGAAAATGACAGTACGGGTATACATCTTTATAATACCAACATATACAGTAACTAAACATACATTGAGAAACACTCACCCTAAAGCTAGATGTGGAACGGAATAGAAATCTCACTAATGGTCCCGTCCTGAGTAACAAAAAATCACAGGAAAAACTTTACAACGTACACCTCGCACACTATTTACACCAAGGAGTTGTATGTGGGGGTGTATATAAGCCTAGGGATGCCATAAAATAAAGTCATTAGTAGGGGAAATAAAAAGATAATGCCATCACTATATATTGTAATAAGTCATAATATTTCACCTGGCCATTCAACACAAGTACTATTTTCATTTTTGTTATTCGTTAACCTATGAATCAACAAAGTTAAACTATATATTTAATATACATACCTAGAATACTTTGGCACATTAAAAGCAGCTACTCTAGGTCCCTGCTGGGGAGTCCAGACTTCTAATAAGCCTCGCCGTGGTGCATAAATAAGCAGGAATGATACCCGCCTCTTAGACCCTCCCCACTCACTCTCCACATCCAGCCATCCGCAGTCTGCATCCCTATAGCCTTTGATCGTGCAATAAAAGCAAAAATTATAGGAAATAGTTAGAACTCTCTACAGCTACCAAGCAGTTTACAGCAGAGAACATACCATGACTAAAATCACTGTATGAATTTTCCCATTACAGAATCAAAATAACGAATGAGACCAACATATAACATAAGGGATCTTAGTCTTAACCATTTATAGCAAATAACTTTTAGTTATTAACAATATTTTGGGGGAAGAATTTAAGCACTTATTTCTTAAACCAAAGCAATCTAGTCCATTTGATTTGTCAGCATGTAGATCAAGATGCATTCTAGAAATTAAATTACTGTATCACAGGTTTAATACTTAAGCTAACACCATGAAATCCCCCATACAAAGGAACGCGTGGACATCTAATATACTGAGACTAATATCCATCATCACGTTCTGAATATTTTCCGCTTTGTTAGGCATGAAACGCTTAAACCTTTTACTTATAACTCTTGGTAAAACCTTACCCTTCCACATACGAAGGCAGATGCCTCTGTTCACGTCGATGAGAGTTACCCGACCAAAGTCGTCTGTTACTGCAGCTAGTCTCCGACCAGCAGCTAAACTTACAGATAACCCAGTGCGTCTCTTATCTGGAACTGACGACCTGAACGAAATAATGGATGGATCGCTAGTCACCGAAAGCTCACACACACATATTAAAATTAATGCTGTAAATCAAATGCATTTCAAGCAGAGGAAAGTAATCAACTATCCATTTCATGCTGCAGGAGTTTATTAGTTACCCTAAATAAGTTTTTTATTACTGAAACAAGATCAGTCAATTAATTTAATGTTAATAATATAGACAGATTTTTCTCATTTTTAATTTTCTACTCTTTTCTTGTGACTACCATTTACTAAACAAGTAGTATTATACTGATAATGCCATAACTCATTTTCTGAATATAAAATTATGATGACAGAAAATAGCAAAACACATTAACTATCATACTGGTGCCACTCAGATCCAGAGCCCTGAGTTACGAGTGACACATCTCTATGCTCTCTAGCAAAGCTACCTGAAATATATGAAGAACTCCCATTCCTAAAAAGCTGTAATGGCAGGCCACTCCTATAATGCCAAGAAGTGCCTTGACCATGTCATGATTGTCATGATAACAAAGGGTACTAACCACACTTCTTAGTACATTATAAATAAAATGATCAGTCATTAATACAAGATGAATAGTTTTTACGTATTTTGAAAACACAAATGTCAAAGCTTAATTACCGGTAAGGAGGAAGTTTCCAACACTATCGAAGGTCTTACCCTACCACCTGACCCCACTGTGCATTAATTACTAATCTATGACTTTGTGTTTGCCTGAATTGGCAATTGGCTATTTGTAGAGAAACAGATTCATTTTGACATACAAAAACATACATTGTAATAAACAAAAACATCTTACTTGCAAGGTAAAGGAGTTGCTGGCTCGATTTTTGGCTTATGATTTGATTTTTCAGGGTCTTTACCTTTGCTTTTTCCAAAAAGCCATCCACTGGAAAAAAAGAAATTATCAATGCATCTGCCAATGTGGTAATTCCTTATTAAAACTTAAATGATACTTCACAAGATACAACCTAAATATTTATACTTTACAAATTTTATGACAAAATGCATGAATACTCACTTATTACACTGTGTAATGTAATTGCTACTACGGACAGGTCTTAACCAGCCCTATGAGAGTTAATGTTAATTCAGTGGTTAAATTGTCTATTTTTAATATTACTACTGCTACTAGTGATGATAACTTAGAGGGATTTAACAGAGCTAAAAATACTGTACTCATCACCTTCAAATGCCCTAATGTTGAGGCATGAATTTCCTCTCTCTCCTCTCTCTCTCTCTCTCTCTCTCTCTCTCTCCTCTCTCCTCTCTCTCTCTCTCTCTCTCTCTCTCTCTTCTCTCATCTGAGAAAACCTAACATTAGGTGTAACACCCTAGAGGTTCAGCTTGTTTCCAATCATGCTGTATTCTCTTGTAGTATTGCTTATATGTATTCGAAAACATACATACCTTGCTGCTGACACTAAGGCGTCTTTCAATTTATTCGCATAATGCAAGGCAACATCAGCAACAAAGGGAGGCGCAGTACCCTCATGAGCACACAGAAATCCAACAAAAGGCACACGACCAACAGTAACTAGTAAGGACGTTGCAGGAACACCTGTCATAACAAATAGAGCAATCAGTACAAATTTGATGCAGTATATTCCAAGAAATTGAATTGATTTACTATTAATTTGTTATGTACAACAGGACATAAAAATATTTTAAAGATCATGTTTGTTTCTATCATGAAATCACATTTTTTACAAATACTACTTCTCTTGCTAACCAGGCTCAGAATTATAAACAACCTTACTGAACAATTGTTGACTAGTTTTATAGTATTAGTGTACCTCTACTAGGAGAAGTTTGAGCTTAATTTTCACTTAAACTTGCAAGGTAGTTTTATACAGTCTACTAGCAAAGCTTTATTACTTCTAAAGCACCAGTTTGCAGCTCCCTTCAGGGTAAATCTTGCTATTTTTGTCATCATCCAATTTCTCTTGTTTTCTTAGGGCTGGACTAAATAAGAGCACGAAGCTGCCTCTCTCACTGATCCATACAACGAAAAATATATACATACTGTAAAGAAAGTGCTACAGTAATAAAGTGGAAATGAATGAAGGCCTGAGTCTTATACGCAATAAGGTGAACTTCCACTGGTGAAGGCCCAAAGGATAGTGAAGTACAAGAGAGTGAGAGACAGGCCATTAATAAACAGAATTCTTCATTGGATAGTTATAACTACTGACCGCGCAATTGAGAACTCCAGATAGGTGATCCATTGAGACTAGCAAAAAAAAAAGAACTATGGCATTCATAGATAGATGGTTACCACTTGGTATACAGGCCTGAAATTATTTCCCCTATTTGAACAAATCAGAACATTCCCCCCCAAAAGAAAAAGATTCACATTAAATGTTACCTGGTGTGAAAGTATGATTACAGCCTTTAGAAAGCGAGGTGTGGGACATGTGGTCATACGTGAAGGGAGGGGTAACACCTGGCGCAACACAGTCAGCTACCACAACTTTGGTCAACCAATCCCCACTTCTTGTAACCTAAGGGAGGGACACTGACGTTCTCCCTCCACTGGCAGCAGCTGGAAAGAATTTCTGAATTAAATCTAAGAATTCCACAATACTAAAGGCAGTTCCCAGTTATCGGCGGTCTCGGTTTCAGTTAATGGCGGTTTTCGCTTATCAGCATCCTGCCGGGAACGGACCCCCATTGATAACCGGGAATGCATTTATTTAAAAAATCCTGAGACGACAGCATCATGTATAACTTGAGTAACTATACTCTCTTTTTTCCATCTGTCTATCCGCCATTGGTGTTTGCGCATGGTAACACTGTGTCCCGGGCTTTAAATAATATGTTATTGTTATAATACAATTAAAGTTTGTTCATACTTACCTGGCAGATATATATATAGCTGTATTTTCTGAAGTCCGACAGAATTTAAAAATTCGCGGCACACGCAGTGGGCGGCCAGGTGGTAGTAACCCATTCCCGCCGCTGGGAGGCGATATCAGGAACTATTCCCATTTTCTATTCATATTTTTATCAGTGCCACTGTCTCCTGAGGGGAGGTGGGTGGGCACTTTAATTATATATATCTGCCAGGTAAGTATGAACAAACTTAATTGTATTATAACAATAACATTTTGTTCATGAAACTTACCTGACAGATATATATATAGCTGAATCCCACCTTCGGATGGTGGGAAGAGACAGAATAGGATTTTTGGGAAACTAAATTAAGTAGGAGATATACATCTTGGTTCCTGACCTGTTAGCATAGCCGACTTCGTGATTACTGTCACCAAAGTCTGCTTCTGCGTTACTAGAGTTTGCCAGCGAGGTAGAGACCTGTAATGCTGGTGCGCTCTAGATGATCTGTCAACGGGGGCGTGACCACAATGTGACTAGACCATATACCATACTTTTGAGGGCACCGAAGCTAAAACCACCACCTGACCTAACCTATCAAAGTTAGTTCCATAACTTCTAGGCTAAAGAAAAGGAACGCGCCCTCAAGCGACCAACCCTTCAAAGTTAAAAGCACACCTATCCCTTTTCTATAGGATAGGATTCGTGTTGCTTCTTGCACCCAATAATATATCTACGGATATGTATGGTCCTAGCGACTTACGGATCTGAAATGTCGTCTTCACATCCCGTCGGGAGTGTGAAGCGAACACAGAGTTTGCTTCGCTAAAGCGTGGCACTCAGGATGTTACTGATGTCATGCTCTGTTGAAATGCTTCCGAGGCCGCGCCCTCACCTCTTGAGCATTCATATTAATTGAAAAAAATCTCAAATCTTTATGCAAACATAATGAATGAGACCTCTTAAAAGAACTCCTTGGCTATAATGCCAGGGTGTTCTTGGACATGAACCAGTCCTGGTCTTTTTAACGGAACAACCGCAGATTGTCGGGAGTGTGGAAGCGAACCCAGAGTTGCTTCGCAAAAGCGTGGCACTCAGGATGTTACCGAGTGTCCATGCTCTGTTGAAAATGCTTCCGAGGCCGCGCCCTCACCTCTTGAGCATTGATATTAAGAAAAAAAATCTCAAATCTTTATGCAAACTAATGAATGAGACCTCTTAAAAGAACTCCTTGGCTTATCATGCCAGGGTGTTCTTGGACATGAACTAGTCTGGTCCTTTTTACGGAACACCGCAGATTGTCTGTTTGACCTTGACTTTCTATTAGTTTTATCAAGATAAAACTTGAGAGACCCTACAGGGCACAGGACTCTCTAATGCCCTTGCCCAATCCCAATTTGTGCCATACCCTTGGTCTCCAAGCCTTCGGGTCAATGGTCAGACAGGTTTCTTTTCGTTCTTATCAAGAACGGAAGGCTTAGCGGACAGACCGCATTATGTCCTTTAAAGCCAAAACCTCTGATGATGGCTAAAACCTCACTAACCCTCCTTGCCGTGGCTAGAGCGGTTAGAATATTAGCCTTTCTGGTCACGTGTATTAAGTTCGCAGAAAGGATAGGTTCGAAATGCTTTTGGCATCAGAAACTCAGACTACGTCTAAGTTCCATGCCGGAACCTTTGATCCAGAGAATACAAGATCTCCACAGACCTCAAAGATCGTGAAGCTTTGTTGTTTGACAGAACCGAATCTCTGAGCCTAGAGGCCGTCAACAACATATTTGCATATTCTACAAACAGTTAGGACTTCTATCTTTATCTCATACTTCATACGGAAAGATAGAACCATAACGAAATTCACAGAGGTCGAGGTGGAGGAACAGTCATTTCCCTTCACTATCTCCAGAAACGCCCCTCCGATTGAAAACTGAAAATAGGCAGCACTGCTTTGCCTTGGCCAGAGACTGCCATTAATCTTGAAGATCTTATCGCTTCTCGATAGTCTGAACGCTTTCAGACTCAGAGAGGAGAGATATTAGATACTTCACTAAGTGACGATGTTTGATTACACCGATTCTCTCGGGAAGGGTCTTTGGACAATTCTCTGAATTACCTGACCTCTGTGAATCCAACCTCTTAGAGGCCAACATGTGGCGACTAAAGCTAATCCTCTAGAATCATGAATAAGGGAACACTTAAGAGAAGCTCCTTCGTCTTCAATATTACGAAAACTTAACGAAAGGACTCCCTCAGTCTCTCCTCACTTTCGACATACTTCTAGTGAGGATTACTCAGACGTCAGTAGTTGTTGCCTTCGATCGAGAAGACCCCCACGGACGTGCACTAGATTAACGAACCTATTGAGGATCGTTACGTTCCGTGCCCAAGCCCATAACCAATTCTCTCTTCTCGAGCTATGAGAGAGCTGAGAAATTATCCGAGATGATTTGGGCCACTCGATCCAACCTCACCCATTCGAGGAACTGGAAAGCCGACTAATTTGGCTTCCAATTCTTTCAGACAATGTGCCAGAACATCTGTTCTCTGTTCGGATGTCTGGCACCCTCTCGCTATCACCTGAGGTGATCCTCAAGCCGTTGAAGAGAAAATTAGAATTACAAAATCTTTGATGTTATTCCAATTTCTTCGTGAGGAAATTGTAGAGGTCTGAATTGCTGTTTATTCAGGGAAAACAAGCTTCTCCAGCGAGGAAATGGTCCCCAGCAAACTCATCCATTCCCTCACTCAGCCTGCTTCCTTCCCTAAATAAGGCTGCGCTTTGCATAAGCAGGAGAGCATTATTATAGTGCTATGCCGCGGTAGATTCGTACAGAATGTTACCGTGCGGTAAACCCGCACCTAACAAGTATAAGAGATATCTTGTTGAAATTTTCTAAGTAAACGGCAGGTATGATCATTCAAGATTACTAGAAATTTCCTCAACCCGAGGCTAAAATCCATGATTGTAGGGCAAAGAGACGGTTTAAGCCATTCCCGCAAGGGAGAGAGACGTAACCAACCGCGCATGACACCGAGCTAGCCGGTACTGCGTAGATCACAGTAACAGCAGCCTTGATCATCGTCTCGCACTATATGCCTGAGTTGCCAGCTACTCCCCTTTTACGAAGGGATAGGTATGAAATTATCGAGCCAAAGGAACTCTCAAGCAGGCATATTTAAACGAAACAAAATTCGCTAAATACAGAAGCTGAGTTGATGTTGCAGTTCAATTAGAATACTTCTCGTCTAAGTCGCAATCCGTCCGAAGAACTAGGATATGCGCCTACCCCTCGGACAATTCAACTGCTTAGTAGAATCATGTCGCGAGTTAATATACGTAGTTATATTTATAGTATTCTGAACAACGATCTCCATCCTAAATTCTTTCCTTAAAGAAAACAAAATAAGGATTGGAGATCGACCACCTTCGATCTCTATCAAAAAGAGTGAAGGAGAAGTCTTCCTCGAAGGAAAGCTTCAATGGAGAACAGAATACTATCTGCCTGAGTTGCCAGCTACTCCCTTTACGAAGGAATAGTATGATATTATCGAGCAAAAGGACACTCTCAAGCAGGCCTATTTAAACGAAACAGAATTCGCTAAATACAGAAGCTGAGTTGGTGTTGTCGTAACAATACCTGAAGAGTTGTTCTTACTCCGAAAACTCTTGGAAGGTTGAAGGGAGTGTCAAATAAATACATTAGAACAACAGTTCTTTCGGCTTCTATCCGCAGAGGTAAATACGATATGCGTATATGACTCGACCCATGCGTTAGCAAAATGACGCAAAGATAAACTACGTAAGTATTGTAGTAATTTGAACATCGAATTCTCTACTACATCTTTCCTGGACGAGGAAGAGAGAAAGAAAAGGAAAACGACTGTCCCACGTTCGTTCTGAAAATGAATGAGAGCTCTTCCGAAATTTGTTACTTATCCGCTTAAGCGATAAAATGTTATGAAGATCTTTGTCAATGAGAACTAACCCATTTACATTGACAGAAAGTAATCCAGGAATTCGAGCATATAGTTTTTCCCGATTCCCGCAGAAATCGAGGAAGGGGCAGGATTCCTGATTAGAGACTGGGCTTACGACAGGAAGGACCCAATTAATGTTTCCCCTTCGCCAGGCCGCAATCCCGAAAGCAGACGAGGCGTTTTATGACACCGAAATCTGCTTACAGTTTTCCTGGAATTCATCAAGTGATGGATTCTATTGAACGCTCCCTTCGTAGAAAGCGAAGTAGACATCTTGACGAGACCAAACTCCTTCCTCTACTTCGACGACGCCGTCTTGAAGAGCGTTCTTGCAGGAATCCTGCCGAACGTCTTGATGCGTAGGACGCCTATCGTTCTGAAGAACGTCCTGGCAAGTGGCTCTACCGAGCGTCATGACGTGTAGGATGCCGAGCGTCTTCAAAAGCGTCCTCGCGAGCGTCCTGGCGAGCGTCCTCGCTAGCGTCCTGGCGAGCGTCCTCGCTAGCGTCCTGGCGAGCGTCCTCGCTAGCGTCCTGCCGAGCTTCCACCGAAGCGTCCTGGCGAATGTCCACAAAAGCGTCCTGCTGAGCGTCCTCAAAAGCGTGCTGGAAAGCGTCCTGCTGAAGCGTTCTCAAAAGCTTCCTGCCGAGCGTCCTCAAAAGCGTCCTGGAAAGCGTCCAGCTACGAGAGTTGTCTGAGGCAGAGAAACACCAAGTCTTCTGAACGACGTTTCAGAGAGGAACTCGTTGAGCGCCTTGATGCATGCAAGGCCCGCCAAGAGGCGTCCTGGCGAGCGACCTTGCCAACATCTCAATGTTATGACGAACCGCGTTTTGCGTATGACATTGGAATATTTTTAAGGGACGTCCTCATGCGAGTCTCCATGGAGAGCCGCACGCTGCTCCTGAAGAGTGTGAACACTAAAGGAAGACGTATGGCTTTCGTCTTCCGCAAGGTGCTTGCCGAGCGTCCTGGAGAATGTCTCTACTTATAGGACGTCGAGCAACCCTCCAAAAGCTTCCTCACGTCTAAATTGCCCTTCTTATGCCGACCAGAGACATAAGTTGTTTGACTGTGCAAAGCAGCTTGCCGGCCGTCAAACTTATCAGCTTGCTTTATCGAAGTAAAGCGAACGTTACATAACGTATACGGAGCGCAATGAGGAGAGGAGACGAATACTGAGTTGCTCCTCCAAAAGGTGGAATCAAGAATGTCCTTGATTACCAAATTCTTTTGGAATGCTAGCGAGGTTGAAACGCTCTAACTTCATGAGCGTTCACTCGCAGGAGGCTCAAATCACTCTTCTGGCAAGATGAATGAACCTCCTTAATAATGATAAGTGATATATACATGAGCGTTCACTCGCAGGAGGCTCAAATCACTCTTCTGGCAAGATGAATGAGCCTCCTTAATAATGTATACATGAGTATACATGAGCGGTCACTCGCAGGAGGCTCAAATCACTCTTCTGGCAAGATGAATGAGCCTCCTTAATAATGTATAAATGATATATACATGAGCGTTCACTCGCAGGAGGCTCAAATCACTCTTCTGGCAAGATGAATGAGCCTCCTTAAATGTCCTTAGGAAAAGAGCCAGTGCATTCTTCTAAAAAGGGGAAAATGTGGTCTCTTTACTCTCTCATCCTCTCGTGACGAGAGAGAGGACGTGAAGCGTCCTCTCTCTAAAGCTTCTTTATGGGGGCGCGAGTCCTTCGAGAACTCCACCCCTGTGTGGGGGAGGACGCCTCGGAGGACGAGAAGCAATCTTTCAAGATTCGCGCACGTGCACGATCTTTAGCAGCCTGGGAAGAGTCAACAGGTTCTGCCGAAGGGACGCCAGATCGGTGGGAGCCCCCGTAACCCTCTTGCGGCTTTCGACATGCCCTCTCCCTGAGTCCTGGGAGTCCGACAGAGGTCCAGGCCTAGAAGCATTATGGGGCCGATCTGACGCCCCCTCCACAACACAAGGGGCACTACACTTCACCACTGGTTGGAGAGGCGAGCACTTTAGTCTAAGATTACTTGATGTAATCCTTAGCAGACACTTATTTCTAGGCTAGTAAGCCATACCACAGGGATAGGCAAAATAAAATCTACAGTAGGTTAGAAGGTTCATTATTTGTGGAGGAAAACTCCTGATTCTAACACGCTCTAAAATGCGTAATTGAATCCTCCTTCTTCCGTAATCAGTCAACCACATTACACTAATTACCTTATGCAAAGAAAAAACATGTAAAACCGTCATATATACTAAGCGAGTGGTCTACCGAAAGTTACGGTAGCCTCACCTTACCATGCAGACAACAAAGTCTGAAACTAGGCTAACTAGCTTCAGACATCAAATGCAATGAAAAAATTTACGATAGCGTATGCCTAGCCACAAATCCAAGTTAATAATCGAAAGAATAATTAGGATACTTAAGTGGCTAATGAAGTTTCAAAATCCTAGGCGGAGGTCTGTAAACAGTTTGTTTACCGACCGGCGACAGAAAAAAATATGAATAGAAAATGGGAATAGTTCCTGATATCCGCCTCCCAGCGGCGGGAATGGGGTACTACCACCTGGCCGCCCACTGCGTGTGCCGCGAATTTTTAAATTCTGTCGGACTTCAGAATACAGATATATATATCTGTCAGGTAAGTTCATGAACAAAATCCTATTTCGAATATTAACGGCGTAATTCGCATACACAAAATTATTTAACACTTTTCAGTTGCAAATGTACACCCAGATATCCTTTTAGTATTTGTCTTAAACTTACACATAGCATAACTGTTTAAAGCCCAGAATGCAGTGTTACCATGCGCGACCACCACAGGCGGATGGACAGATGGAAAATACAGTGTATAGTAAGTCATACAGGTCTCCCATACAAGTTCCTCTTCTTTCATAAATCTCTTACTTCCACTTTGTAATTATCACCTTAAGTAAACGAGATAAATTACACGCTTTCAGATATCTGTATATTTACACAAATAATTCATAAAACAACCACAATGACATTCAACAAGCTACAACCACTAACTGTTAACTTCTCTCATATAAATTCCTTTAAATACATCAAAGCTCAACACCAGTGTCCCAGGGTAATCAAAATAATTTCAGACATTTATATTTATGTTCGGGATATTGCACTGACATGACATAAATGCAGCTGCTTCTGCTTGCTTTCTTGATGGCACAAACCTTTCTTTTTTTCACTTTTTTTAATAAGAAAATACATCTTTATGCATTTAGTTAAGGGGAACTTTTGCTTTCTTTTTCTGTCTAGAGTAAGTAGGACATTTTCACACTTTCCTGCATGCTCTAGTTCACATACTGATTTGTGGAAATCAAATGCTGTGCTCATACTACTTTCATGCAACAGTATATGCCACACTCACTGTCAAGCTTCTATTTCCGACCTAAATAATATTATCTTGAATTCTTTTATGTTAGGTCCGAAACATTATAAATATATGAAGAATAAAGGGATTTTGACGAAGGAAAAATCTATTTCTTTGGGAAGACCTGTGTTGCCCGGTGAAAAGTTCCTGTAGCTCACTTTTTTAAGTATAAATAGATTCTAAATATACCAGAGAAAAAAGCTAGCATGGTATGCTGAGGTTACCAATCTTGAACAGATCAAATACAGAACATGCAACACATTACCCATAATCACTCACTGCATACATTAAACGTGAAATATTGAGAGGATTACCTTTGGCTACCTGGTTTCTACACCCTCGTAGGGTTTGGAAGAGGGAAAATCCATCGATCGTGGTAATAGAACGAGGGTAAAGAATAATGAGTTCCTCACTCATATCCTGTACAAGCGTAGCAGCGCTTCCGCTAGGCAGAGTGCGACATTTTAAACTTATGACGGAGCCTTCTTCAAAGAGCTGAGAGAGAAGGATCAAACCATTCTGGAAAAGACAAAATATTATATAACACAAAAAAAGATATTTCAGTAAAAAAGTAAATATGTATACATTATCTAGCATGCAAAATAACATATTTGCTATGGACTTGACATGCAAACCTATACTAATAACTGTACTATAACTAAGGCAGGAGAAAAATCAACTCTTAGAAACAGTTGTCTCATACTTAAAACCCCACCGGTTTATAAAAGCCTCTATTCCCAGTCTCTGCACATCAGATAAGAACCAAAGATGAAACAATCATTATAAATAATTACAACTGGTGAGTAACACAACTCCCATAAAAGCAGCTTCCTCTCTCTCTCTCATAGCCACCTTAATTCTCTCTTTGCATCTGCTTGGCTGGATGTTTAATCAGTCAGCCGACTCATAAAAAGGAAATCGTAGATATAAGTATTTACACTTTATTGAACAACACAGCCTCAGAATTTCAGAGCACTTCACTTTTTAATAAAATACTTATTTTACTCATTTCATAATGTACTGCAAGTACATTACAGTACTTCATGTATCTATAATGCACACTGCAGTTAGAACTTTTAACACTGAAGAAAAAATTTACCATCCATACTTTATGTGGGGATGCAAACATACAAAAGACTTCGTTGAGAGTGCAGATTCTTTGTGAAGGAAACAACAGAAGTAGTGGTGCTTGATGGGTCACTTATCCTGGATAAGGACCCACACTCACAAGTTCCAAGTGAAAGAGCCAGTTGTGTGTATTTGTTTTCCCTGTCTGATAACTTGAAAGATTATCTGCTTTGACATGTCCATCCTACCATCCGATGACTCTAATGTACTACTTAGCTGACTATTCTACCGAGTATAAAATACAGACTTGGTTGAATTCAATTAACAAGGAAACCTGACAGGCTGAGGTCTGTTAAATAGATGTGATGCCACTGTATAGTCATTAATGTAAAACCATCACCAAGATACAGAAATGAAGGATAATATAAACTAAAACAGCAAAATTATTAATGAAAACTGAGAACTGATCAAGTTCTCGGGAGCCAAGTCAAAAGGACTGTTAAGAACAACAGACATACTTTTATTATCTGCCAATAGTAAAAGGACTTGGGAGCCAAAATGTGCAAAGAGTGCTGGATTCTTCTTCAGAATGTGTGTGGAAAGGGAATTGATAAACCTAAAGGCAATCATAAAGTGATGGGTTTTTATAGTGCCAAAACAAAATATGATATTGTTAAGATACAATAAAGTTTGTTCATACTTACCTGGCAGATATATATATAGCTGTATTCTCTGAAGTCCGACAGAATTTCTAAAACTTACGACACACGTAGTGGGAAATTAGGGTGGTTAGTACCCATTCCCGCCGCTGGGAGGCGGGTATCAGGAACCATTCCCATTTTCTATCAGATTTCTATCTACACGTCTCCTGAGGGGAGGTGGGTGGGTACTAAAAAATATATATATCTGCCAGGTAAGTATGAACAAACTTTATTGTATCTTAACAATATCATTTGTTCATGAAACTTACCTGTCGATATATATATAGCTGAATCCACCTTTGGCGGTGGAGAGACAGAAAAAGGATTTTAGGAAACATATAATGTAGATGATTGACATCTTGGTTCCTTACCTGTTAGCATAGCTGACTTCGTGATTACTGTACCCAAGCCTGCTTCTGCTCACTAGTTACCAACCTGTGTAGTTGGTGCGCTCTAGATGATCTGTCAACGGGGACGGGACCACAATGTGACTAGACCATGACCATACTTCTGAGGGCAACGAGGCAAAACCACCACCTAAGTTAGCCTAACAACAAACTCCCTATACCAAAGGCTAAAGGAAGGGACGACCGTACTCGGCAGCCGACCCTACAAACCATAACATCAATATTAAAAACACCTACCCTTTTCTAGGGTGGAAAGGATGAGTGCTACCTCCTGCCCCCAAAATAGTGTCTGCGGCGACGTATGAGGTCAAGAGAGTAACAGTTTCATAGGTCGTTCTCACCCTCCCGTAGGTAGTGCGAGGCGAACACTGATGTTACTCCTCCAAAAAAGTAGCACTTAAAATGTCTTTAAGAGCCATGTTTTTCTGAAAGGCTATTGAGGTCGAAATAGCCCTTACTTCGTGTGCATTAACTTTTAGTATCTTAAAGTCGCTGTCTTTGCAAGAAGAGTGCGCCTCTTTAATGGTGTTTCTTAAAAAGAATGCCAGTGCATTCTTGGACATGGGCATGTTTGGTCTCTTGACCGAACACCATAAGTTCGCCGCAGAACCTCGGCAATCAATTCGTTCTACGAATATACTCTCTAAGAGCCCTAACAGGACACAGGACTCTTTCTGGCTCTTGACCAATGATCTCTGCCATACCCTTGATCTGAACCTTCTAGGCCACGGATTGGAAAGGTTTTCGGAATACAGTTTTCTTCGTCAAATCTCTTAGAGACGAAGAGGAAAGAGGTTCAAAGCGATTTGACATTAAATATTTGAGGACCACATCCAGGTTCCACGAAGGTAGCTTCGGTAGCGGTACCTTGGTCGTCTCGAAGATCTCAATAGATCTGGAGATCCTTGTTATTAGCGAGGTCAAGACCTCTATGGCGAAAAACTACAGATAGGACGCTTTTGTAGCCTTTAATAGTTGACACTGCCAACTTCAGATCTGTTTAAGATAAAGCAAGAAGTCGGCGATCATGGCTCACAGAGGTAGTGGAAGAGGAAACTCCTTTTCTCTTACACCAACTTCTAAAGGCTGCCCACTTCGATTGGTAAACCGCGATTGATGATGGTCTCCTCGCGGTGGCGATAGCTTTAGCCACTGATTTCGAAAAACTTCTCGCTCTGGCCAACTTTTGGATAGTCTGAAACGCAGTCAAGACTCAGAGCGGGAGAGGTTTTTGTGGTACCTCTCGAAGTGGGGCTGTCTGAGTAGATCTCTCCTTAACGGAAGAGATCTCGGATAATCCACTAGGTAGAACATCACCTCTGTGAACCAGATCGCTGCGGGCCAAAAGGGGGCGATTAAAGTCAACCTCGTCCCCTCCGATGCTGCGAATTTTCTCATCACCTCCCCAGGATCTTGAAGGGGGAAAAAGCGTAGAGATCCAGGCCCGTCCAATCCCATAGAAGGGCGTCTACTGCTATTGCTCCCGGATCGAGAACCGCGGGGAGCAATACAGAGGAAGTCCCTCGCCGTCCTTGACGTTGCAAAGATGTCCACTAAGGGGCATCCCCAAAGACCCCACAGCTCCTGGCATACGTCTTGATTGAGAGTCCACTCTGTCGGCAATAACTGTCCTTGTCGACTGAGGAGATCTGCCCGGACGTTCTCGACTCCGGCAATGAACCTTGTCAATATTGTGACTTCTCTCTCCTTTGCCCAAAGTAGGATCTCTTTCGCTAGAGCGAACAGGGAGCGAGATGTGTTCCTCCTTGTTTCTTCAAGTATGCCAGGGCTGTGTTGTTGTCCGAGTTGACCTGAACTACATGACGGGAGACTTTGTTCTGGAAGAACTGGAGCGCTAATTGAACCGCTACCAGCTCTTTGAAGTTGATATGCCAGGTTACCTGTTCCCTCTCCAGGTACTGACACTTCCTCCCCCCCTAGAGTTGCTCCCCACCCCGTGGATGACGCGTCGGAGAACAACACTAGGTCGGGTTCTGAAGCTTGAGGGATATGCCCTCTGACAGCTTCCACGGATCGAGCCACCATCTTAGACGGTTCTTCACCTCTTCCGAGATGCTTAACTTCATGTCGAAGTTGTCCTTTTCTGTCCAGCTGTCCGACAGAAAGAACTGAAGAGGTCGGAGGTGTAGCCTCCCCAGGAAACAAACTTCTCCCAGCGAGGAAATGGTCCCCAGCAGACTCATCCATTCCCTCACCGAGCATGAATCCTTCCCTAGAAAGGCCGACACTTTTTCTATGCCTTGTTGCTGACGTTCCTGGGACGGAAAAGCCCGAAAAGCCACTGAATCCATCTGAATCCCCAGATACACGATGGACTGTGTTGGGGTCAGATGTGACTTTTCGAAGTTCACCAGAAGTCCCAGGGACGCAGCTAAAGACAGAGTCGTTTGCAAGTCCTTCAGGCACCGGGTCTGCGAGGAGGCTCGTATGAGCCAGTCGTCCAGATAGAGCGAGATTCTGATGTTGGAAAGATGGAGCCACCTCGCCAACGTTCTTCATTAAGATGGTGAAGATAAAAGGGGCCGTACTCAGTCCGAAACAAAGAGCCCTGAATTGAAAGACCTTCCCTTTCAGTACGAACCGAAGGTACTTCATCGATTGGGGATGTATCGGGACGTGAAAGTAGGCGTCCTGGAGGTCGAGTGATACCATCCAATCTCCATCCGGGTCTTAAGGCCAGGCCCCCAGAACTGACTGAGGGTGTCTCCATCTTGAACCTCTGCTTCTCTATAAAGAGGTTTAGACGACTTACATCCAAGACGCGGGCCACCACCCTCCCGATTGTTTCGGTACAAGAAACAATCTGTTGTAAAATCTGGCGTTGCCAGGTCTAAAACCTGTTCCACTGCTCGTTTCTCGAGCATCTGCTCGAGCAGGTCGAAAAGTATCTTTCGCTTTGTTTGAGGATACGATGGGGACAAGTCCCTGGGAGTGGAAGTCAACGGGGGGGCGGCTTTATGAAAGGGATCTTGTAACCCTTCTCTATGACGTCGAGAGACCAGGTGTCTGCCTCTCCTTACTCTCCAGGCTTCTGCAAACAACTGCAGCCTGGCTCCTACCGGTGACTGAAGGCACGATCTCTCACTTCTTTGCCCCTAGACTTGGAAGGGGCTCTACCTCTAGGAAGGCTTCTTCCTCAAGGAGGACGATCTAGCGGAAGTCCCTCCACCCGAAAGGGCTTCTGCTTTCTAAACGGTTGGGCTCCTGACGACGTTGAAGGGCCAGCCGGACGTCTCGAAGACTGAGCCAACAGGTCTTGTGTGGCTTTCTCTTGCAGACTAACTGCCAGATCCTTCACCATAGCTTGGGGGAAGAGATGACTCGAGAAGGGAGCATACAAAAGTTCTGTCCTCTGTGCGGGGAGAGACAGACTTAGCCGCAAAGTTGCAATAAAGCGACCTTTTCTTAAGAACCCCTGCTGAAAAATGAGAGGCTAACTCCTCTGAGCCATCCCTGATGGCCTTGTCCATGCATGACAATACACTGGACAGCTCCCCCAAGCTGATCGAGTCTGGCTTACGAGATTGGTTGTCTAAAGCTCCAAGACACCAGTCTAAGAAGTTGAAGACCTCTAAGGACCTAAACAGTCCCTTCAAAAGATGTCCAGTTTCGGAAGTCGTCCATGATACTTTAGCTGAGGCTAAAAGGGCCCTCCTTGAGGCATCAACCACGCTGGCGAAATCACCTTGAGCAGACGTAGAACCTTCAATCCTAATTCCTCGCCTCTCATACCACATCCCTGCCTTACCGCTAAGTCTAGACGGAGGCAGGGGAAAGTAGTCCTGGCCCTTTTGCTTTCCTAGACTCCATCCAGGCGTTAACCTTCCGGAAAGCTCTTCTAGTAGATAAACGACGTCTTCTCTTCACGAAACCTAGACATTGTTGTCTTCGACACGAAAACTGAGAGGGAGAGAAGGAGGAGCAGCAGGCTGGAAAGTATCGCCAAACGAATCACGAAGTAGTCGTGCCAAAAACTTGATAATCTGACGAAGCAGACGTAGCAGGTTGTTTCTTCATCAACATCCTCAGAAGAACCGCTAAG
>NC_087215.1:72223778-72250601 GCF_015104395.2 Macrobrachium nipponense | reverse complement strand
ACCACTGAGTGTCCCACCAAGCGGTCCTGAAACTCTTGGAGAGCGTTGAACGCCGCCTTGAGTTCCAGGACATTGATGTGAAGGTGCTTCTCGTGATGGTCCCACACACCTGCAGCCAGCAACTCCTCAGGTGTGCGCCCATCCCTCGGTCGATGCGTCTGAGAACAGAAGCATCTCCGGGGGGGGAGTGCGTATGGGCACTCCTCTTAAGAGGTTCTTGTCGTCGAGCCACCAGGCTAGTCCTGGCCTCACCTTGTCCGTGATAGCCACGGAAAGTAAGGAGGATCCTTGGCCTGAGACCAACTCTCCCTTAGTCTCCACTGGAGAGACCGCAGGTGAAGACGCCCGTGAGGGACTAACTTCTCGAGTGACGACAGATGGCCGATCACGACTTGCCATTGCTGTGCTGCCTGTTCCTGCCGAGACAGGAACCGGCCGGCTGCCTCCCTGAATTTCTGCTGATACGCAAGTCTGCGGGAAAGACTTGCCCTGCTACCGTGTCTATCAGCATGACCCAGGTACTTCATCTTCTGCTGGGTTCGAGTCGGACTTCTCGTAGTTTATCACGATCCCCAGATCGCGACAAACTTGAGGAGCCGATCTCTGTCCTGTAGCAACTGCGAGCGGGAGCTCGCCAGACTAGCCAATCGTCGAGATACCTCAGAAGACGTATCCCTTCCGTTCGAATGGGCCCAAGCCGACACCAGAGTGAACACTCGCGTGAACACCTGTGGGGCGGTGTTTGAGACCGAAACAAAGTGCCCTGAATTGGTACACCCGTCCCGTCGAAGATGAAGCGGAGGTACTTTCTGGAGGACTGATGGATGGGTATTTGAAAAATACGCGTCCTTCAGGTCCACTGAAAGCATGAAATCGTTCCCCCTGATCGAGTCGAGCACTGAGCGTGCCGACTCATCGTGAACCGCGTCGTGCGAACGAAGCGGTTCAGGGGAGAGAGGACTAGGTTATCACCGGACGCCAGCCCCCCGATGCCTTCTCCACTAGGAAGAGGCGGCTGTAAAAGCCCGGTGACTGGTTCTCCACGATTTCTACAGCTCGTTTCGCCAGCATGGTCTTGATCTCCTGTCGAAGAGCGTTGTCCTTTGTTTGATCCCCGGACATAGGTCGTAGATGGACCGGTTTGGAGATGAGGGGGGCCGAGACTCGAAGGGTAGTAGATATCCCTCCCCCGAAGGCGTCTACTATCCAGTTCTCGGCGCCGTAGCGCTGCCAAGTCGCCCAAGTGGCTGCTAGGCACCCCCCCACTTCCGGCAGCAGGTGAGGGGGAACGCCGTCCCTAGCGTTTCCCTCCTCGTTTCGACTTCTTTCCAGCACCTCCTCTGGGGAAAGGAGGGCTGGGAGGAGGGCTGGTTGCGGCCTCCTCTAGCAGAAGTTGAAACAGCTGGAGTCTTCACACGGGGTTTGGACGGTGCAACCATCATTCGCCGCCGTGGAAGCGCTAGCCAAGCTCTTTGGTTTGGCCGCAGTTACTCGAGGTTGCCCAGAAACCTTCGAGACTGCCTGGTGGACTAAGCGGTCACTCTCGTCAGTGCGCCGCCGTTCCAACCGCAGCGTCCACCATCTCTCCAGGAAAGAGAGCTGGGGAACTCCTAAGAGGTCCATTTCGTAGCCCGAGTGCCGCCTCACGCCCGGCCCCCTTGGTCACTCGGGTAAGGACTGCGTCCCTACGTCGAAGAACTAAGTTGGCCCACAGGTTAGCAGTCTGATGGGCGAGGTAAGAGATTGCTCTCCTCCAGACTGGCACAGTCTCCTGAAGAAGCGTCGTCTTCGAGAGCAGAACTCCCAGAGCCGGCCGCTACTTTGGATATTGTGAGGGACCACAAATCCAACGCCAGGAAACTGCCTGGAATGCTGCCATAGCGGTAGATTCCAGGGCAAGTGCCTCCTGCTGCGAGAACCATAAGTTCTCCGACAGGAGCTGCTGCAGGGACACACCTGGAGTCAGCCTCGCTAACTCCGGGTTAACCTGTTTCGGCAGTATCGGGTCTTCCGATGGCACGTAAAATCGCCTCTGCCGCTGTAGAGGAGGAGGAAGCAGCTTAGAGACCGTCCGGATTTTAGCGAGTCCTCCCGTCCGGAGACGAGATTCTCCACCTGATCCAGGACCGAGTCCGCAAGCTCCGATCGTGGCAACCCCATCATCATTTTGGGCTCCCTCTTGGGACCCCAAAATGATTCGAGCCGGGACGTGGGCTCTGCTGGTGGTAGCGGCGATCCTTCCGCAAGGTCATTATGCAGACGCATCAGCTTAATGACCTCTGCGAAGTCCTCTGTATCTCAGCGTTACAGCGTCTTGTGGAGTAGGACCGTCCAGTCCCTCCAGCAAGAGCATATCCCTCGATACTCCTCCTTCAGAAGGAGGAAACAGCGACAGACCCCTGACGGTCGCCTCACCAACTACTTGCGGCGTACGTTTCTGGTCGGTCCTAAGACCGTGCCTGAGCCGCACGGCGTCATAGCTGGGTCACGAGCAGGCGCACCTCTCGTGATCGCATTCCTTGGTACCTCGCTCCTCCGGTATAGCCGAGGAGGTTTGAAAAGGTACAGGAGAGGCAGACCTGAGGGCGCTCCCCCCTCGCTCGCTGGCAGGAACAGCGTGCGGGGTGGAGGGCTGCTGCTGATCGTCAACCAGCAGTGACCTGGTTCGAGCAGCAGGTCCTAGCCTTGTTTCCGCTCGACCTGGGGCGATTGGCTCGGCTCGAGAACGTCGAGACCGATCTCTAGCGTCAGGCGAGCTGCCGCTGGTCACCGTCTCCGCCTCCCCGTCCCATCGGGAGCGGCGGACGGGTGTGACCTGCTAGGCTCCCTTTCGCGTCGAGACCCGGCCAGCGTCCTCTCGGCGCGTCAAACCGCTGGTACCGAGCCGTGGCTGGTACCGGCGGCCGTGGGGACTCCTCCTCGCCTCAACCCGTGGCCGGTCCAGCGACCGTCACGTCAGCCCGAGCAGCCAGTTGATCGCTGCGAGAGCGTCCCACTGGCCTGGCGAGATCGGTGTGCACGACTCTCGCCAGTCTTCTGCTCCGCGCCGCTGTCTTGACGGCGAGCGAGCTCGGGCGTCAAAACTTTGGCTGGACGGTCCTCTTTGGAAGAGCGTCCACTCGGTGCTTCTCGCGAACGAGAAGGCGGCCGAGACGGAACCTGGTTTAGCGGCAGAACCGCTAGCACCAGGTGAGGACGCACCAGCCGAGGCTGGTGCACCTCTGGTCCCCGTCGACTTCTTCTTTGCAGAAGAAGCGACGGGCCCCGTTCCCGAAGAACAGGAGGAGGCCAGCAGAAGAGCTCCCCAGCTCGCCTGAGCGAGCCGGGCCCTTAGAAGATCCCGAAGGAGTCTTCTTAGGGGGGGAGGAGGCAGCCTTCTTCTTCTTCGGCTGTTTGGGCCTTAGAAGGTCGAAGGGGAAGGAGAGGCAGCAGACGACGAAGAAGACGATGAAGACGACGACGACACCTTCTTCCTCTTCCTCTTCTTCTTCGCCAGGCTCCGCAGAACAGCGTCAGGTCTTCCATCCAGGAGGGAGCCGGGGCAGTTTGCCGAAGCAACAGGGCCCGACTGCCCTGTCCGGAAAGACCTGAGACTGTGACAGCAACACCAGCAGCAGGAACAACAGGAACAGGTCCGGGAATAGCAGGAACGGCAGGAACATCTGAAAGGAATGTGCAGGCCGATCTGAAAAGGGAAAGAGTAGGCTGGAACGGCAACAGGTACGGCAGGCACGGCAGGTACCACGGGAGAGCCAGCGTCCTGTCGGCAGTCACCGTCATCCGTGGCACTGGCGGCAGGTCCAGGGGGTACTCTTTGGGCAGCGGAAGTCCGGGGTCGGCAAAGGAAAAAATCCAGGTGGTGGTGGCACCGTCCTCCTTGGCACGGCAGCAATTGGTTTTTGTATATAGCCACCGTGGGTGTCACCGACATTATATGGGGCGTATATACCAGATGTGGTGGCATCTCATACGCTGGTGTCGTTATTGTGGTAGTAGTTGTGGTCACCGCACCATGATGACCACCGCCGACCCGCCAACCGCTGAAGCAACCCCTGGATGCTGGGCACTCCCTGCAGTCCCAGCGACTCCCACACCTGTCCCAAGTCGTCCTTCGCTGATGGCACACCTGCGGAAGCAATAGTCGGGTTAGTTGGAGGGCTTCCTCACGCCCTGGGGAAAAGAAGAAAACAAAACACAGAGCGGACGGAAGACCACGAGTACAGCTGTACGTCCGGGTAGCGGGCGCCCTCCTCCACACTCGACGGATCGAGAGAGGAAAAGGACTCCGCTACCCCCCCCGCAGGGGAAGGCGCGAAACGTGGGGGACTGGCGGGGGCAGGAAAGAGGACGAAGTGTCCGTCACCAAAGGAGTCACTGGACTTTCCGATGACTTCTTGGCCGGCCTAAGTCTCTTCCTGCCCTCGTACAGCACCCACTGCGCCTCGGACCAATTACACATATGACACAAGGGTTCGTTGCGGGAGCACTCTCGCCCCGGCAGCGAGTACAAACCTCATGGGGGTCCACGTCAACGAATGACCTGAACCCTCCACATCTACGCCCCTCCAGCCCGGGGACACACTCTACGGGCGACTGGAGGGCGCGGTGATATCTCCATTCTTCCAATTCACTCATTGCAAGATCAATAGAATTGTAAAAGTACTTACAGTCACTCCTGATTTATACAGAAAGAGAGGCAAATACTCAAAGTCAAAGCAAACGACAAAGCGGGCAGAGCGATGGCGAACACGTCCTCCCACATACGGCCGAAAGCAAAAAGTGATTTGTTTACCTCCCAGTCGCGCGGCGCGCGACGATCGGACGAAGCAGTTAACTACCGTTCTCCCCTTGTTCGAAGCTTACGACCGTTCCAGCTGCCGCTAGCTACTTCCTATTGTTAAAGGACCGAGGGTTTGTATTACGTATCGGAACAACTGGATATTCCCGTCCGATCTCCTCTATTCCAGGTTGGTCGCCTACTGTGAGATAGTTTCTTTCAGCAGCAGTCTTCTTCCCAATGCTAGAAATTCCAGGAATTCGAGCATAGGCGAGGTTCCCGATTATCGTGTAAACATATCGGGGTCGGGGATTCTCGTCTCGCTCACTTTGGACCGTGGTCTCGCGTAAGTGTTTTGAAGATCGTAAAAAACTCGAACACTCTGAATGCGCTAGAAATTCCGTAGAATTCTAAGCAGTCTGCGAAACCCCCACCGAATTCGTCAAACGATATCGGCTGGTGGTCCTCTCGATTCCCGTAGAAATCGAGAATGGGGCAGGATTCCTCCTCAACGACCGGGGCTTACGTCAGGTAGGACCCGAAGGTCCCCCCGGTAGCGCAGTCCCGAACGTGGGATCCTACAAAGAAATCTCTGTAGGATCCTTCCCCTTTCCCTCGTAGCCGTAAGGAGAGAGGGAATGGGGGAGGAAATTGGATATACTCGCGCGCCCTTCCCAGTGGAACTAGCAGTTGGAGAAGAGTAGGAGCAGCCATCGAAGGCGATGGCCTCTCCAGAGTCTGGGAAAAAACGTATCGTCAGGAGAAAAAGTTTCCCGCGGAGGGTTACGAACTCTCACTGTAGGTAAGGGTCTGCCGCCACTGTGAACGTCGTCTGGGTGGGGCTGATCGACACCTGACAGGAGAGAGCCGATACCGTCCTCCGACTCATTCCAGTCCTCGTCGAGGTCGAAACCTCTCAGGAGGACCGAAGGAGTTATTTAAATACGGTGTCCGAAGACACGTAGAAACGCCGCTGTCGCAGTAGAGGAGGTGGAAGTAGCTTGATCGACCGGCCAGAACTGAGAGAGCCTTCTTGTCCGGAGACGAGAGACACTGGTTCGAGACAGAATCGGCAAGCTCGATCGCGGCAGACCCACCGTCGGTTTGGGTTCCCTCTCGGGGCCCCAAAACGACTCGAGCAGAGACGTGGGCTCTGCTGGTGGGAGCGGCAATTCCTCCGCAGGGTCATTATGCTGACGAATCAGCTTAATGACTTCTGCAAATTCCTCTGTATCTCGGGAGTAACCGAGTCTTGCGGAGTAGGACCGTCCAGTCCCTCCAACAAGAACAGATCCTGAGATACTCCTCCTTCAGAAGGAGGAACAGCGGCAGACCCCTGACGGTCGCCTCCAGCTAATTGCGCGTATGTCCTGGTCGGTCCTAGAACCGTGCCTGGTCCATACGGCGTCATAGCGGGATCGCGAGCGGCGCACCTCTCGCGATCACTCATAGGTACCATCGCTCCTCCCGGTGTAGCCCGAGGAGGTTGAAGGTACAGGAGAGGCAGACCTGACGCTCCACCCCCCCCCTAGCTCGCTGGCAGGACCAGCGTGCTTGGAGGGCTGCTGCTGATCGTCAACCCGCGGTGGCGATCGAGCAGCAGGCCTAGCCTTGCCGCTCGCCTGGGGCGAGAGCTTGGCTGGAACGTCGACGCTGATCTCTAGCGTCAGGCGAGCTGTTGCTGGTTACCGTCTCCGCCCGTCCCGATGGGAGCGGCGTCAGGTGACCTGCTAGGCTCGCTGTCGCGGTGAGACCAGCGAGCGTCCTCTCGGCGCATCGAGCCGCTGGTACCAGCCGTGGCTGGTACCGACGGCCGCGGGGGATTCCCCTTCCTCGCCTCACCCGTGGCTGGTCAGCGACCGTCACGTCAACCCGAGCAGCCAGCTGGTCGCTGCGAGAGCGTACCACTGGCCTGGCGAGAGTTGTCTGCACGACACTCGCCAGTCTTCTGCTCCGCGCTTCGGTCTTGGCGGCGAGCGAGCTCGGGTGTCAAGACTTTGGCTGGACGGTCTCATCCCGCGGGAGACCGTCCACTCGGTATTCTTCTCCGCTAACGAGAAGCCGAGGCGGATCCGGTGGTTTAGCGGCAGAACCGCTAGAACCAGGCGAGGAAGTGCCAGCCGAAGCTGGTACTCCTCTGGTCCCCCGTCTTCTTCTCCTTGGTAGAAGAAAAGACGGGCCCTGTCCCGAGGGAGCAGGAGGACCAGCAGAAGAGCTCCCCGAATCGCCGGAGCGAGACGGGCCCTTAGAAGGTCCCGAAGGAGCCTTCTTAGGGGGGAAAACCCGGGTTACAGTGGTCGCTGCAAGAGCGGCCCACGCTGGCCTGGCAAGAGTCACCTGGAGCGTCTCTCACCAGCCTTCTGCTCCGTGCCGCGTCTTGGCGCCGAGCGAACTCTGGCGCCGAAACTTGGCTGCACGGTCTCCCGAGGGAGAACGTACACTCGGGATCTCTCGCGAACGAGAGACCGAGCCGGAACCTGGCGTAGCAGCATCGCCGCTAGCACCAGGCGAGGAAGTACCAGAGCTAACCGATACTCCTCTGGTCCCCGTCTATCTCTTCCTTACGGAAGGGGAGACGGGCCCCGCTCCCGAAGGAGCAGGAGGACCAGCAGAAGGACCCCCCCGTCCCCACCCCTTAGAAGTTCCCGAAGGAGACTTCTTAGGGGGGAAGGCAGCCTTCTTCTTCTTCGGCTTATGGGTCCTTAGAAGTCGAAGGGGAAGAGGGACAGCAGCAGACGATGAAGACGAAGATGACAGCTTCCTCTTCTCCTCTTCCTCGTCAGCCACGCAGGACAGTCGTCAGGTCCTCCATCCAGGCGGAGCCGGGGCTATTGCCGAAGCAACACGGCCCGACTGCACCTGTCCGGAAGGACCTGGGACTGGGGGAAGACACACCGTGGGCAGACCAGCATGGACAGGCACAGGAACCAGGAGCGACAGGAACAGCAACCAGCTCAGGAGCGGCAGGAACAGCGGAAGCGGTAGACCCAGAAGGGACAGCCAAGCCAACAGCGGGAATCACATCAGCGGCAGGTACGGCAGGCCCAGCGATCGCCTCGTAGAATCATCGGCAGTCAGCGGAACCTGGGTCCTGGCGGCCGGTCCAGGGGCGAGCTGCTGGAACAGCGGAAGTCTGGGGCAGGCAACACGAAGAAAACAGGCGGCGGCGGCAACCCCACCTCGGTACGGCTGCGGCCCTAGTAGCGGCAGACGGCGTCATCGACACAGCATGGGGAGTGTAGACCAAGTAGGGGGGGAGCAGCATAAGCGGCCGTGGTAGTAGTGGAGACCGCCCCAGACCTCGCTAGACGCTGCAGCAGCCCGTGGATGCTAGGCACGCCCCTGCATCCGCGGTGGTCCATACCTGTCCAAGGTCGTCTCCCACGGATGTAGCACCTGCGGTAACATAGATAGATTAGTAAGAGGGGTTCCCTCACGCACGGGGGAAGGGGGGAAGATGCCCCACCCCGAACGCAAGGAGACCCCAAATACAAAATTACAACGGAAGAAGCTGAGCGGGGGGCAGGAAGGAAGACGAAGAATCGGATACCAAGGGGTAGTCGCGGGAGAGCTTTCCGACGACTTCCTGGCAGATCTTCGCTTCCCCTACCCCCGCACAGCAGTGAAAAGTAATATGAAACAAAATGAAACAGAATACTGCCCTTGCGATTCACTTCATAGAACTTAAAGGGGAAAAAATCAATTCCAGGGTAAGAACGGAAACTTGATCCATAATATGATGCTATCATAAAATATATATGAAAATGAAACAGAATACTGCACTTGCGATTTCATTTCCACATAAAAAATCGTAAGGATCAATTCCCGGGTAAGAACGAAAATTGATCCAAATTAAATTTCATGCAAATAAATAAATGAAAATGAAAAGAATATTGCAATTGCGAATCCACTTTCATTGCATTCTATTATACAAAATTAAAAAGGCTCGTGCCGAGCGCAATCACACTCTCGGTAAACGAACGCACAGGGCAAAAATATAATGAAAAAAGAGTACTTACATTTTTCAATTACACACTTTCGCCCAAAATACATGACTCGGCGCGAGCGCGCCCGCCCTCGGCACCGAGACACAATTCAAGGGTTCAATTCATGAAAAGAGAGGAAATCGCCGGCATCCTTGCAAAATCTACGCAATCTACGCATCAACTCCATGTTGGTTCATAACTTAAGTAATGAAAATGAAAACAGTGTACCCACAGTTTCATTTTCAAGTCAAACAAACCACTAGTAGAAAACACTCGCCGCATCTACGGCGATAACTCCATGTTGGTTCATAATTAAGCAATGAAAATGAAAACAGTGTACTTACAGTTTCATTTTCAAGTCAAACAAACCATTATTAGACACAATATAAACAAAGCATACGACGATGAAGCGGGCAGAGAGCGATGACGAACACGTCCTTCACACCCACGGCCGAAAGCAAAAGTGATTTGTTTACCTCCCAGTCGCGCGGCGCGCGACTGTCGGACAAGCAGTTAACTACCGTTCTCCCCTTGTTCGAAGCTTACGACCGTTCCAGCTGCCGCTAGCTACTTCCTATTGTTAAAGGACCGATGGTTTGTATTACGTATCGGAACAAATCGCCTCTGCCGCTGTAGAGGAGGAGGAAGCAGCTTAGAGGACCGTCCGGTATTTTAGCGAGTCCTCCCGTCCGGAGACGAGATTCTCCACCTGATCCAGGACCCCAAAATGATTCGAGCCGGGACGTGGGCTCTGCCGGTGGTAGCGGCGATCCTTCCGCAAGGTCATTATGCAGACGCATCAGCTTAATGACCTCTGCGAAGTTCCTCTGTATCTCAGGAGTTACAGCGTCTTGTGGAGTAGGACCGTCCAGTCCCTCCAGCAAGAGCATATCCCTCGATACTCCTCCTTCAGAAGGAGGAGCGACAGACCCCTGACGGTCGCCTCCAACTACTTGCGCGTACGTTCTGGTCGGTCCTAAGACCGTGCCTGAGCCGTACGGCGTCATAGCTGGGTCACGAGCGGCGCACCTCTCGTGATCGCTCCTCGGTACCTCGCTCCTCCTCCCGGTATAAGCCCGAGGAGGTTGAAGGTACGGGAGAGGCAGACCTGACGCTCCCCCCTCGCTCGCTGGCCGACCAGCAGTGAGTGGAGGGCTGCTGCTGATCGTCAACCCGCGGTGACGGTCGGGCAGCAGGGCCTAGCCTTGCCGCTCCCGCCTGGGGCGATTGGCTCGGCTGAGAACGTCGAGACCGATCTCTAGCGTCATGGCGAGCTGCCGCTGGTCCACCGTCTCCGCGGCCCGGTCCCAAATCGGGAGCGGCGGAACGGGTGACCTGCTAGGCTCTCTGTCGCGTCGAGACCAGGCCAGCGTCCTCTCGGCGCGTCAAAACAACCGCTGGTACCAGCCGTGGCTGGTACCGGCGGCCGTGGGGACTCCTTCCTCGCCTCAAACCCGTGGCCGGTCAGCGACCGTCACGTCAGCCCGAGCAGCCAGTTGATCGCTGCGAGAGCGTCCACTGGCCTGGCGAGAGTCGTGTGCACGACTCTCGCCAGTCTTCTGCTCCGCGCCGCTGTCTTGACGGCGAGCGAGCTCGGGCGTCAAAACTTTGGCTGGACGGTCCTCTTTGGAAGAGCGTCCACTCGGTGCTTCTCGCGAACGAGAAGAAGCGCCGAGACGGAACCTGGTTTAGGCGGCAGAACCGCTAGCACCAGGTGAGGACGCACCAGCCGAGGGCTGGTGCACCCTCTGGTCCCCGTCGACTTCTTCTTTGCAGAAGAAGCGACGGGCCCCGTTCCCGAAGGAACAGGAGGACCAGCAGAAGAGCTCCCCAGCTCGCCTGAGCGAGCCGGGCCCTTAGAAGATCCCGAAGGAGTCTTCTTAGGGGGGGAGGAGGCAACCTTCTTCTTCTTCGGCTGTTTAGCCTTAGAAGTCGAAGGGGAAGGAGAGGCAGCAGACGACGAAGAAGACGACGAAGACGACGACGACACCTTCTTCCTCTTCCTCTTCTTCTTCGCCAGGCTCCGCAGACAGACGTCAGGTCTTCCATCCAGGAGGGGAGCCGGGGCAGTTGCCGAAGCAACAGGGCCCGACTGCACCTGTCCGGAAAGACCTGAGACTGTGACAGCACCACCAACAGCAGGAACAACAGGAACAGGTCCGGGAGGGAACAGCAGGAACGGCAGGAACATCTGAAAGAGAATGCGCAGGCCCCTGATCTGAAAAGGAATGAGCGGCTGGGACAGCAACAGGTACGGCAGGCACGGCAGGTACCACAGGAGAGCCAGGCGTCCTGTCGGCAGTTACCGTCATCCTCGGCACTTGGTGCGGCAGGTCCAGGGGTACTCTTTGTGGCAGCGGAAAGTCCGGGGTCGGCAATACAAAGAATCCAGGTGGTGGTGCACCGTCCTCTTTGGCACGGCAGTAATGGGTTTTTTGTTATAGCAGCCGTGGGTGTCACCGACATTATATGTGGCGTATACACCAGATGCGGTGGCATCTCATATGCTGGTGTCGTTTACTGTGGTTGTAGTAGTGGTTCACCGCACCATGAGTGACCACTGCCGACCCCGCCAACCGCTGAATCAACCCTTGGATGCTGGGCACTCCCTGCAGTTCCCAGCGACTCCCACACCTGTCCCCAGGTCGTCCTTCGCTGATGGCACACCTGCGGAAGCAACAGTCGGGTTAGTTAGAGGGGTTTCCTCACGCCTGGGGGGAGACGCACCCCCCAGAGCGTACGGAAGACCCCGAGTACAGCTGTACGTCCGGGGTAGCGGGCGCCCTCATCCACACTCGACGGATCGAGAGAGGAGAAGGACTCCGCTACCCCCCCCGCAGGGGAAGGCGCGAAACGTGGGGGCTGGCCGGGGGGCAGGAAAGAGGACGAAGTGTCCGTTACCAAAGGAGTCACTGGACTTTCCGATGACTTCTTGGGCGGCCTAAGTCTCTTCCTGCCCTCGTACAGCACCCACTGCGCCTCGACCAATTCATACATGTGACACAGGGCTCGTTGCGGGAGCATTCTCGCCCCCGACAACGAGTACAAACCTCGTGAGGGGTCCACATCAACAAATGATCTAAAACCTCCACATCTACGCCCCTCCAGCCCGGGACACACTCTACGGGCGAGGCTGGAGCGGTGATATCTCCATTTCTTCCTCACTCATTGCAAGATCAATAAAGCAAATGTACAAGTACTTACAGTCACTCTGATTTATACAGAAAGAGAGGGTAAATACTCCAAACTCAAAGCAAACGACAAAGCGGGGCAGAGCGATGACGAACACGTCCTTCCCACACACGGCCGAAAGCAAAAGTGATTTGTTTTACCTCCCAGTCGCGCGGCGCGCGACGATCGGACAAGCAGTTAACTACCGTTCTCCCTTGTTCGAAGCTTACGACCGTTCCAGCTGCCGCTAGCTACTTCCTAATTGTTAAGGATCCGAGGGTTTGTATTACGTATCGGAACAAACCCAGTTTACATGAATCTATGTGTGGTCAACACTTCACAAGACAAACCATTCATAGACTAATTAGGGTGCAGGAAAGGCACTCTTTCATTAAAGAATCATGCAGACAAAACGATACCCTTAACCCTTCAGTAAAAGCATTGCAGCAAGTACTACCCCAGAGAAACAGGGACACTGAGAGAAGGCTGTGCCCCCTTCAGGATGAGGCAAACACTACAGGACCAAAGACCTAAAAGTCCAGACATTTATGAAATGGGTCTCTACTTTCTAACTTTACAAAAGTTGTGGGAGACTCCTGGAAAATGACAATTTGTCGAAAATTGCATTTTTTCCTAACTATACAAACCTGAGGTCCTTTAACAATAGAAGGTAACTAGCGGCAGCTGGGACGGTCGTTAAGCTCGAACAAGGGGAGAACGGTAGTTAATGCTTGTCCGATCATGCGCGCGCCCGCGCGCGCCCGAGAGGTGAAGAATCACTTTTGCTTTAGAGGCCCTGCAAAAAAGTTGCCAGAGTGAGGGGTGGCATGAGGGTGGGGGGGACTATATGTAAAGGACCTCAGGTTTGTATAGTTAGGAAAAAAAAATGCAATTTTTCGACAAATTTGTCATTTGTTCCGATACGTAATACAAAACCCTCGGTCCTTTAACAATAGGAAGACTCACTTCTTGGTGGGAGGAATCTGAGTCTTTTTTGGTGAACAGACTGGTGTTCGTCCAACCCTGGAGTGCCTCCCTGGTCGTAAGAGCAAGGGAGGGATCCAAACCTCTGTCCGATTGAGGGTCGGGGTGTGCACCGCAGGATCAATGGTCAGACCTCTGGGCCAAGTACTAAGAGAGAGGCAAGCGTATCTCTTCGTACCAGCAAGCAAGAACTTGTTCCTGTTTGCAAGAGACCCCATCATAACATAAAATGATGGGTTTGTCTCAATTTGGCATCCACTACTCCCTCCCCCTTGTTGGAGGAAGTGGTGGATATTTACTCCTATCCCTACTGAAAGGGATAGGATGGTGCTCTATTGAGTAGCTCACCTGCATCTCGTCCTTACCCAAGCAGGGTGACGACCGTGTCCCTCTACCCAAAGGTAGAGGAAGAAAAAGATGGGAAGAGGAGCCAGTCACACTCTCATTCCTCATCCATTCTTTACGGTCACACCAGGACTCGATGCTGTTCAGCCTGCGAGGGTCTGGGTTAACTACACAACGTGTTGAGCAACCACCACGGTTCCTAAGGAAAAAGATCCAAGGAACTGTGGGCAATATCCTGAAGGTAGAAGGAGGTGCATGCGGTCCGGTTGGACCAGGCGCCTACCTTCATTACCTGCGCCACGGAGAAGTTCTTGCGGAACGCGAGAGAATGATGAAGAGGCGTCCACACTCATCCTGGGTGTCGAGTTTCTTCAGACAGCTCCGTCGCACCTTCACAGGACAAGCAGCATAGCCTTCGTATCGGAGGCGGCGGTGAAGTCCATTAGGGAGGGTATTGTGAAGGACTCGAACCAATCGTCAGTTACCGAAGGGTCTGAGTTCTTCGCTACGAAGATCGGTACGAAATCGAGCGTCACAAATCCCATCCCTTTGTGCTTGACTCTCAAGAGAAGTCATGCAGTTACCTAAGACGAAAAGAAGGGAATAGTCGTATGACCTATCCCTCTTCTCGACTTTGGTTATGACAGTTACTCATACTGACAAGCTATTAAGACGAAGTAATGATTGCTCTGGAACAACCGAACTAAGTCCACAGCATAGTTCGTAACTGACTCGGGCGCACTGACAGCTGCCGACTGACTGGTTCGGAATCAGTAGAGGCAAGTTGTCCAAGCATCCGGGTAAGTCACGTGACCTTCGCCCACCCTTTAAAGAGTTATGCGAGAGACCAAACAAACAAAAATATTTGTTAGTCCACCCGATGCCAGGACGGCGCGGCGATGATTCTCTTAATGCATAAGCTCAAAAGGCGAAAGTCAATTGCCTTCAAAAGACCGAGGGTCCCTGATGGCAAGAAAATCTCATAGACGTTGAATCTCAGCTTAAGGAGAAACAACACTATGTGACGTTGAAGACGAAGGTAGGCAATGAATGCAACCTACGTCTTCCAGCTGAATCGAGAGAAGGAATCTCAAGATTCTAAACCTGTGCTTACAAATGACCTGAAAACGCTAAACCGCCATTTCATTGCTGTTCGTTGTGTGCATGAAAGCGGGCGTTATTCAGTAATGAAACACAGGGGAGTGCCGCTTGAAGAACTGCTTCTCATGGGCTGAACGTTTGGAAGTAGAGCTGGCAGGTGTGGGAGTAGGCGATGTCTTTCAATACATCTGCTAATCCGGGGTGAACAATGAACAATTGTACACCTCCGAATACAAGATATTTTGAGGACAAACTCAGATTCCGCCAAAAATCATTCGCATTATCGGGATACGATGCAGCAAGAGACTATTACAGAATTCTGTTACCGTGCGGTAAACAGAAAGATGAGAGTCGAATAGATATCTCTGTTTAAAATTCTCGCAATACCGAAGACGATGAATACTAGCGTTTCTCAGCAGTAGATGGTCATTCATGTATGCGAGAATCCCCGTTAATCAGAGACTTAAGTCCGTGATTGTTGGGCAGAGATACGGTTGTTATTCAATCAAAACAGGTGAGAAAGACATAAACAACCGTCTATCTCAAAGCGGCAGCTGATACTGAAATGTCCTCGGGCAATTCAATACGCGTAGCTGTCGCTGACTCGTCATCCTGAGTTGCCAAGTAATTTTCCTCCTTTCCACGAAAGGAATGCGTTCGGCTAGAAACCACCGAGCATAAAAAGATATGCTCGAGCAATTATATTTAAGCGAACGAATTTCGGTAAATATAAAAGCTTAAATGGTGTTGTTGTGACAACACCATAAGTATATAAAATTGAAACTGGAAACTCCTGGGAGGTTGCAGGCAACCCGGGTTGCAGTTCAATTAGAATACTTTTCGCCTAAGTCGCAATCCGTAAATAAAAAAACCAGGATATGCGCCTACCCCTCGGACCATTCAACTGCTTAGCAGAATCAGTCGCGAGGTTAATATACGTAGTATATTTGTAGGATTCTGAACAACGATCTCCATCCTAAATTCTTTCCTTCAAGAAAACAAAATAAGGATTGGAGATCGACCACCTTCGTTCTCTATTAAAGAGAGTGAAGGAGAAGTCTTCCTCGAAGGAAAGCTTCAATGGTGAACAGAATACTAAGACGATAGTTCAAGCCAAACTGGATATTCCCGTCTGTTCTTCTCTATTCCAGGTTGGTCGCCTACTGTGAGATAGTCTTCTTTCAGCAGCAGTCTTCTTCCTAATGCTAGAAATTCCAGGAATTCGAGCATAGGCGAGGTTCCCGATTATCGTGTAACATATCGGGGATTCTCGTCTCGCTCACTTTGGACCGTGGTCTCGCCTAAGTGTTTGGAGATCGTAAGAAACTCTAACACTCTGAATGCGCTAGAAATTCCGATAGAATTCTAAGCAGTCTGCGTAAACCCCCACCGAATTCGTCAAACAAACGATATCGGCTGGTGGTCCTCTCGATTCCCTTTGTAGAAATCGAGAATGGGGCAGGATCCCTCCTCAACGACCGGAGGGGCTTACGTCAGGTAGGACCCGAAGGTCCCCCCTGGTAGCGCAGTCCCCAACGTGGGATCCTACAGAGAAATCTCTGTAGGATCCTTCCCCTTTCCCTCGTAGCCGTAAGGAGAGAGGGAATGGGGGAGGAATTGGGAGGTATCTCGCTCGCCTTCCCAGTGGAACTAGCAGTTGGAGAAGAGTAGGAGCAGCCATCGCCTTGCGGCGATGGCCTCTCAGAGTCTGGGAAACGTATCGTCAGGAGAAAACGTTTTCCCGAGGAGGGTTACGAACTCTCACTGTAGGTAAGGGTCTGCCGCCACTGTGAACGTCGTCTGGGTGGGGCTGATCGACACCTGACAGGAGAGAGCCGATACCGTCCTCCGACTCATTCCAGTCCTCGTCGAGGTCGAAACCTCTCAGGAGGACCGAAGGAGTATTTAAATATGGTGGTCCGAAGACACGTAGAAACGCCGCTGTCGCAGTAGAGGAGGTGGAAGTAGCTTGATCGACGGCCAGAACTGAGAGAGCCTTCTTGTCCGGAGACGAGAGACTCTGGTTCAAGACAGAATCGGCAAGCTCCGATCGCGGCATACCCACCGTCGGTTTGGGTTCCCTCTCGGGCCCCAAAACGACTCGAGCAGAGACATGGGCTCTGCTGGTGGGAGAGGCGATCCTTCCCCCGGTCGTTGTGCTGACGAATCAGTGCAATAACCTGGGTAAAGTTACTCTGAATCTCGGAAGTTACAGCGTCTTGAGGAGTAGGACCGTCCAGTCCCTCCAACAAGAGCAGCTCCCAGGACCCTCCTCCTTCAGAAGAAGGACCAGCAACAGATCCCTGACGGTTGCCTCCAATCACTTGCGCGTACGTCCTGGTTGGTCCTAAGACCAACCTGGCACGTGCGGCGTCGTACGGGTATCGTGAGCGGCGACATCTCTCACGATCAGCCTCCTATATACCTCGCGTCTTCCTGGCGTATGCCGAGGAAGTTGAAGGTATCGGAGAGACAGAACTGACGCTACCCACTCTCCCCTGACGGTCGCCTCCAATCACTTGCGCGTACGTCCTGGTTGGTCCTAAGACCATACGTGGCACGTGCGGCGTCGTGACGGGATCGTGAGCGGCGCACCTCTCACGATCACTCCTAGCTACCTCGCTCTTCCCGGTGTAGCCCGAGGAAGTTGAAGGTAGTGGAGAGACAGACCTGACGCTCCCCCCCCCACCCCCCCCGCTCGCTGGCAGGAGGACCAGCGTACGTGTGGGGGGCTGCAGCCGATCACCAACCCGCGGTGGGGATCGATCTGCACAGGCCTGGCCGTGCCGCTCACTGTGGCGAGCGGCTCGACTGAGCACGTCGACCCCGGTCCCGTGCGTCAGACGAGCTGCTGATCGGTCACCGTATCCGCCCGGTCCCTGTGGGAGCGGCGGTCATGTGACCTGCAGAGTCGCTTTCGCCGTGAGACCGGTGAGCGTCCTCGCGGCACGTCAAACCGCTGGTACCAGCCGAGGCTGGTACCGTCGGTCGAGGGGACCTGGGGGACCTCTCTTCCCAGCCTCCACCCGTGGCCGGATCAGAGACCGTCACGTCCACCCGAGGTACCGGCTGGTCGCTGCGAGAGCGGCCGCTGGCTGGGAGAGTCACCTGAGCGGCTCTCGACAGTCTTCTGCTCCGTGCCTCGGTCATGACGCTGGAGCGAACTCATGGCGTCTTAACTTTGGCTGCACGGTCACCCGAAGGAGATCGTACACTCGGAACTTCTCGCGGACGAGAAAACCGAGCCGGTACCTGGCTTAGCAGCAGAGCTGCCAAGACCAGGCGAGGGTGTACCAGCGGTAGCCAGCACACCCTTGGTCCCCGTCTTCTTCTTCTTCTCAGAAGGGGAGACGGGCCCCGTTCCCGAAGGAACAGGAGGACCAGCAGAAGAACCCCCCCGTCACACCGGAATGTGACGAGCCCTTCGAAGTTCCCGAAGGAGTCTTCTTAGGGGGAATAACAAAACCCGGTTACCAGCTGGTCGCTGCGAGAGCGGCCCGCTGGCCTGGCGAGAGTCACCTGAGCGGGTTCTCGCCAGCCTCTGCTCCGGTGCCGTGGTCTTGGCGCCGAGCGAACTCCTGGCGCCGAAACTTTGGCTGCACGGTCTCCCGAGGGAGAGCGTACACTCGGGATCTCCCGCGAACGACGAGACCGAGCCGGAACCTGGCGTAGCGGCATCGCCGCTAGCACAGGCGAGGAAGTACCAGAGCTAACCGATACTCCTCTGGTCCCACCCCGTCTATTATCCTTCCTTACGGAAGGGGAGACGGGCCCCGCTCCCGAAGGAGCAGGAGGACCAGCAGAAGGAACCCCCCCCCCGTCCCACCTCGGTGGGACGGGCCCTTAGAAGTTCCCGAAGGAGACTTCTTAGGGGGGGGAGGCAGCCTTCTTCTTCTTCGGCTTATGGGCCTTAGAAGTCGAAGGGGAAGAGGCAGCAACAGACGAAGACGAAGATGACAACCTTCCTCTTCTTCGTCAGCTCACGCAGGACAGTCGTCAGTCCTCCATCCAGGCCAGAGTCGGGCCTATTGCCGAAGCAACACGGCCCGACTGCACCTGTCCGAAGGACCTGGGACTGGGGAAGACACACCAGGGCAGGACCAGCATGGACAGGCGCAGGAACCAGGAGCGACAGGAACAGCAACCAGCTCAGGAGCGGCAGGAACAGCGGTAAACACAGAAGGGACAGCCAAGCCAGTAGCGGGAACCACATCAGCGACAGGTACGCACAGGCCATCCATCGCCATCGTAGAATCATCGGCAGCCAGCGTGGTACTGGCGGTCGGTCCAGGGGCGAGCTGCTGGAACAGCGGAAGTCTGGGGCAGGCACACGAAGAAAACACAGGCGGCGGCGGCATACCCCTCCTCGGTACGGCGGCGACCGGCCCTAGAAGCGGCAGACGGCGTCACCGACACAGCATGGGGAGTGTAGACCAGCGGGGGGAAGCAGCATAAGCGGCCGTGAAGGTTGTAGTGGAGACCGCTCCAAGGTCACCGCCCCAGACCTCGCTAGACTCTGCAGCAGATCGTGGATGCTAGGCACGCCCTGCAGCCGCAGTGGTCCATAACCTGTCCAAGGTCGTCTCCCACGGATGTAGCACCTGCGGTAGCACAGACAGATTAGTAAGAGGGGTTCCCTCGCGCACGGGGGGGAGACATGCCCCACCGAACGGAAGGAAGACCCCAAAAACAAAATACGAGGAAGCTGAGCGGGGGGGCAGGAAAGAAGACGAAGAATCGGATACCAAGGGAGTCGCGGGAGAGCTTTCCGACGACTTCCTGGCAGACCTTCGCTTCCCCTACCCCGCACAGCAGTGAAAAGTAATATGAAAATGAAACAGAATACTGCACTTGCGATTCACTTCATAGAACTTAAAGAGGGAAAAATCAATTCCCGGTAAGAGCGGAAACTTGATCCATAATAATATGATGCTATCATAAAAATATATGAAAATGAACAATACTGCACTTGCTATTTTCACTTTCACAGCAATAAATCGTAAGGATTAATTCCCGGGTAAGAGTGGAAATTGATCCAAAATTAAATTTGATGCAATTAATAAATGAAAAGAAAACTGCATTGCGAATCCACTTTCATTGCATTCTATTCATACAAAATAAGAGGCTCTTGCCGAGCGCAATCAAGCTCTCGGCAACGAACGCACAGGGCAAAAATATAATGAAAAAGTGTACTTACATCTTTCAATTACACACTTTCGCCCAAAATACATGACTCGGCGCGAGTGCGCCCGCCCTCGGCACCGAGACATAATTCAAGGTTCAATTCATGAAAAGAGCGGAAATCGCCGTCTCTACGGCGATAGTTCCATGTTGATCATATTAAGTAATGAAAATGAAAACAGTGTACTTACAGTTTCATTTTCAAGTCAAACCAAACCATTAGTAAAAAACACAATATAAACAAAAGCATACGACGATGAAGCGGGCAGAGAGCGATGACGAACACGTCCTTCACACCCGCGCGGCCGAAAGCAAAAGTGATTCTTCACCTCTCGGGCGCGCTGGGCGCGCGCACGATCGGACAAGCAGTTAACTACCGTTCTCCCCTTGTTCGATTCGAAGCTTACGACCATCCCAGCTGCCGCTAGTTACCCTTCCTATTGTTAAAGGACCGAGGGTTTGTATTACGTATCGGAACACACAAAATTTTGAGTAACTTCCACCTCCATGTCCCTCTTAAAAGGTAGTCAAGATATCGTATTGAAACAGCCTCCAATTTCATGACCCCAAATAGTTATTAACTTCAGATGCTTTGGCCATTTTGGTGTCCTTATGAGCAATAATTTGGCAGCTGGTTAGGCTAGAAGCAATCACAAGGATGAAGGCGAGATTATTTTGGTGCTAAGAAAGCAGAGACATTTTGACTAAATGCCCCCTAGACTAGCATAACATAAAATGGAGTGAACACAGTGTAAGAAGAAGATTATGCACACGAAATCTGAATGTGAAAATGGGCCAAACTTAACCTTTCCTAGAAGCCTGTGTCCTTTCCTAGCAAGACCTTACCTTCCTAACCTGATTTAGGGTGCCATTCCCTGACCTGGCCAAGATAGATAACAAGAATATTGAAAACGGATCAGTGGGACTTAATTTCCATCCAGACATTGGGTCTCTTGCATTGGTAACCACCTAACCAGGACAACCTTTCCTCTCACCTAACCTTCTACCTAGGCTACCTACCTACTATAAAGTGTTGTCCCCTGACCTAACCAGAACTTACCTTCCTACCCAGACTTAAGGGTGCTGTGCACTGACCTGACTGGATGGGTTGGTGTGGGGGCTTCACCGCTCTGGACACCCACAAATTAACACTTAACATAGATAGTAAAATGTTTTCCCAGGAGGAAAACTTACCAACACCTACCCCTTCTCCCTACTCTGCATAGGTAGGTACCTAGGTATCTACTAGTACCTACTACCTAATAGGATACCCAATACTAAAACCTAGAGTGATATATAGTAGGTAGCTAGGCTTGGAAATTATAGTTTCCTGTAGAATTCGGGTTTCTTATTAAGAATTTACTGTTAATTTTGGGCGGGTGACTGTAATTAACCCCCAGGGGCCAGTACTAAACACGACAAAATACGTTGAACGCCCCAATCCCTAGTGGATGTCGTATTCGCGGTTACATTCCTTGCAGTCCGTGCAGAGTTATTCTTTAGAATTACCAGGCTAGGTAGTAGCTAAGGCCTGCCATACCTAAAAGTCAACGCCTACCCTAGCTTACTTTCTCAAGCTACCTAGCCTAGTAGTAGCTAGCTAGTACCTAGTAGGTAGCTAGGCTACCAAGGTACAAACTTACCCGGTAGTCTACTGATTAAGCTGGTTTCTGGGGAATAAATCCATGGAAATTTTTGACAAATTCTATGTTAATAGCCTATAGCATTGGACGTCCATTACTTGGAACAGAAATGCCTAGCTGGTTAATTTACTAGGTTAAACCAGCCGTAGATAAGGCAGTACCTAGAGGTGGTCTAACCTTTACACCTAAAGTAACGTTCAAATAAACAAAATAATCCATGCTAATTCATCCTATCTACAATAGAATATCATTGCGACACTTTCCGTAAATCTAACACTTAATTTGACGTTAAAAAAGTTACCTCTTGCCATCCACAAGCTCCATTGTAATAATACGGTCTCATGCACCCTACAAAGGTAAACAAAGTTTACAGTTGGCGCCATCACGATGACAAGTTCCGCATGTCTTGATTTTTAAGATACGAAACTAATAAGATCAGATTACGTAACAAAATTAAAGATGTAATTCTAATACACAAATAATCTTAAGTATTTTTGTATTCTTCTCCTAAAAGTAATATATTCAATTACGCATATATGTGATGCATGTCATAATATTCGACGTTCTGTCTGCTACGAACTATGAATTCGTATAACATATATGTCTTTTAAAGACGTCGTAAGACATTATGGTAAAGACCTCAGTCTGGTGTTTCACAATTTAAGAAAATATAAATAGATTATATAAAAAGCACACGTATAATTAATATGTATTATGGCATTTGAATTCTGTCTGCTCGGAACTGTGACTTCGTGTATCATATGGTTTTTAAATACATTCTAAATAATTAAAATAAAGATAATGTCTGGCGTTTCATAAATTGAAAGAAAAATTATGTTTAATTATATAAGATTAATACGTACCTAAATGGCGAAGATAAGTACCTTTGTTAATATTACGCAAAATGCAGTAGGTAGAAGAGTTGTGGACAGGTCACGTGATCAAAACAAACCCCAGACGTCATTCAGGTGATCAGCTGTTTTTGAGGTTATTCGAAAGTATTGATGGAGGATGCATAACTCTTAGGGATATACTTGGTGAGTGTTAAAATGCCGTTGTTTTGTTTCGAACTGAAGAAGATATCTGGCGACAGAATAATGTACTATCTGTATTTTTCAGTAGGGTAGCCTAATGGCTCCATTGTTGCTGGCTAGACTGGCTAGGTTAGGCTGGTTTGTCTTACTAGCCCTAACTAGCTAGCCTACCTACCCATCGTATTTTAGTCTTGACAGAAAGTAGGTTAACATTAAGGTAGGTTTGGGTAGTATGCAGAGTAGGGAGACGGAAGTATACATTTGTAGGTAACTTGAATCTTCGACCACAAATGGGTAGCCTATGCCAGTCCATGTGCTAGATGTTCTTAGGGGCGTCCCAGGGGTGTTTGGTCAGGGCATATAGCACCTTAAGTCACGTTAGGAAGGTAAGGTCTGGTTAGGTCAGGATATGGCATCTAGGAATCTTAGAAGCGTTAGGCTGTTTTCACTCTCAGATTTCTCATGCCTACTACCTATTCTTATCTCCCTAGTCTGCATCTTCTCCAGGTTAGCCACGTTAGCCCCAAGGTAGGTTACTACTGCTGCAGCATTGTGGGTATTGTTTGATGATAATATGGTTAATATAATACTAGGCCCAAGGTCTGACCTACCTTGAGAATTAATAGGGTAAAAAACCGCATGGTACAGGGGTGGACCATGTACGATCAATGTGTACAACCCCAAAAAAAGTACATTATAGGTAACGCGTCCTGACATCGGAGATGGGCATCAGATGCGACTTGTTGTTGGTGAGAAACGGAGCTAAAGACCTCTACTCCGGTGTCAGGACGCGTTATAATGTACTTTTCTTGGGGTTGTACACATTAATCGTACATGGTCCACCCCTGTACCATGCGGTTTTTTTTATCCTATAGGTAGCTTAGGCTAGTGCGTAAACTCTTCGGATACTTCCTACCCATAATGTTCTTAACCTAGCCTAATATAAGGTGCCTGTTCCTACCGAGTCAGGAGAGAGACAGTGCCATAAATAAGAAAGGTTTGTTCCGACACGGCAATACAAACCTTCGGTCCTTTTACAATAGGAAGGTACTAGCGGCAGCTGGATAGGTCGTAAGCTTTCGAACAAAAAGGGGTTCGGTAGTTAATGCTTGTCCGACAGGCGGCGCTCCGCGCGCGACTGGGAGGTAAACAAAACCACTTTGCTTTCGGCCTGCTGGCGTGTGGACTGTATCATCGCTCTCTGCCCGCTTCATCGTCGTTGCTTCGCATGATTGTGTTTTTCTTTTTCTAATTATCTAGTGAAAACTGAATTGTAAGTACAATCATTTCATTGAATTCAATTGTGAATTGAAGGATCTTGGTGTCACCACGCCCTCCGATTACCCGAGTGCGGGACTGAAGGGCGTAAGTGCGGGAATTCATTTTCCCAGAAATGATCCTCGTATTGTGTATGCTCGGTGCCGAGGGCGGGAGCGCTCGCTCCGAGCGTAGATGGGTTGGAAATGTGTAGATGAAAATCGTAAGTAAGTGCTCTTTCATTATATTTTTTGACCTGTATGCCCGTTGCCGAACGAATGCGCTCGGCACGGAAACTTATTCAGTATGGAAGTGGAAATCGCAAGTACAGTATTCTTTTTCATTTTCATATATATTTTGATTGTAGCAATACTCATTTTGGATCAGTTTCCGAGCTTACCCGGAAATTGATCCTTCCCCCTTTTTATTTTGAATGAAGTGAAATCGCAAGTGCAGTTCTTTTTCATTTTCATTTTTTTATTGAGATTGCATTGTTTTACTGGGATCAATGTTTCCGCTATTCCCGGGAATTGATCCTTCCCCTTTTTATTTGTATGAAGTGAAATCGCAAGCGGCAGTAGTCTTTCATTTTTTTTCATATTTTTTTTGATGCTCAATTCATATGGATCAAGGTTTCCAGAAACCTTGATCCATAAAGGTAAGGAATTGATCCTTTCACCCTTGCGCTCGGTACCCAGGGCGCAAATGCGCTCGATCCGAGCCCTTATTCATTGTGAAGTGAATCGTATGCAAGATGCATTTTCATTTTTATTCCTTATTATTGATTGCATCAATATTTATTTGGTTCAAGTTCCGCTCAGTCAGGGAATTGATCCTTATGCCTTGCATTCGGGCCGATGGCACGATTGCTCTCGGGCTCTATTGTCGTTGGGTACATGGGTACTGTGCGTGGGTGGGAACGAGAACCCCCCCCCCGCTCAGCTCCCACAGATGGCCCCTTCCCCTGTGGGGGGGGGGGAGGTTATCGGCGTTCTTCTCCTCGCCCGATCCGTCGAGCGCGGGGAGGGCGCTCGGTGCCTGATGTACAATTGTATTAGGGGTCTTCCACTCGTTCGGAGAGGGCTCACCCCCCCGCGCGAGGGGGACTTCCCCCCCCACTAATCGCTACTACTGTTATTTCCGCAGGTGCTACTGCCACGAGGGTGGACCTTGGTGAGGTATGGGCGTCCTTCCATTTGCAGGGCGTGCTAGTGTCCAGGGGCTGCGGTTCTATGTCTGGGCCTACTGCGGTCACCCATGGAGTGGTGACCACGCAACCAGGTGACGACGTCCCTCCTCACCTGGTGCACTCGCCTCACGTGGTAACAGTCTTGCCTACAGCCGCTGTGAAGTGCCGTTCGCCGTACCGAGAGGGGGGCGTGCCGCCGCCGCTCGTGGTTGCCGCGCTGCAGCGACCACACTTCCGCTGCCCTAAAGCTCGCCCCTGACTGCCGCCAGTACCAGGATGTTTGCTGGCTGCTGCTCCAGCTGCCTGCCGTACCTGCCGATTCTGGGCTGACTGTCCATGCAGTTTTGCTGCGCTGGCTGTCCCTGTCGTTGCTGCGCTGGCTGTCCCTTGCCGTTGCTGCGCTGGCTGTCCCTACCGATGCTGTGCTGGCTGTGCCTCTGTTCCGAGATGCCCATACCTGCTGATGTCGTCCCTGTTCGTGGTGGTACTACCCCAGACTTTGGTCTGTCTGTACAGGTGCGTCCGGGCCCTGTGGCTTCGGCTACAGCAGCCCCGGCTCCGCCCTGGATAGCAGATCTTACGTCTGTCCTGAGGAAGCTGACGAAGAAGAGGAGGAAGGTGTCGTCGTCGTCGTCTTCATCTTCTTCATCGTCGTCGGCTGCCGCTCTTCCCTTCGACTTCTAAGGCTTCACAGCCGAGGAAGAAGAAGGTTGCCTCCTCCCTCCTAAGAAGTCTCCCTCGGGAGCTTCTCGGGACCCGTCTCACCTCGGTGGGACGGGAGGGTCCTTCCGCTGGTCCTCCTGCTTCTTCGGGAGCGGGGCCCGTCTCTTCTTCCGCAAGGAAGACGACTACGGGGACCAGGGGGGAGGGGGGGTACCGGCTAACACCGGTACTTCCTCGCCTGGTGTCAGTGGTTCTGCCACTGCATCAGGTCCGTCTCGGCCTCTCGTTCGCGGGAGGTACCGAGTGTACGGTCGCCTACACGACCGACGTGCAGCCAGGAACCAGACCTCTGAGTCCGCTCAGCGTCAGGTTCACGGCACGGGGCGGAAGACTGGTGACAGCCGCTTATGCGACTCTCACCAGACCAGCTCTCACTCTCGCGGCGAACGGCTGGCTACCCGGGGACGTGACGGTCCACGACCGACCACGGGCTGAGGCTGGGAAGAGGTCCTCCCGTTCGCCGGTGCCAGCCACGGCTGGAACCAGCGACGTGACGTGCCGTGAGGACAAGCACCGGTCTCACTGTGACAGTGGAGCCTGCAGGTCGCCTGACCGTCACTCTCACAGAAAGCGACCGGGTACGGCAACCAACACAAGCTCTTCTGACACTCGAGATCGGGGCCGCTGTGCTCAGTCCAGCCGTTCTCCACAGCGAGACGGTTCGACCAGGCCTGCAGCTCGATCGCCACCGCGGGTTGACGATCGCCTGCAGCCCTCAAAGCCTGCTGGTGCTGCCAGCGAGCAATGAGGGAGCGTCAGGTCTGCCTCTCCCGTACCTTCAACCTCCTCGGGTTACACCGGGAGGAGCGAGGTATTGAGGAGTGATCGTGAGGGGTGCGCCCCTCATGATCCCACCACAACGCCCTACGTGCCAGGCACGGTTCTTGGACCGGCCAGGACGTATGCGCAAGGGATGGGGATGGGGAAGACCGAGAGGGCTGTCGCTGTTCCCCCTTCTTAGGAGGAAGGTTCTCGGAATATGCTCTTGTTCGAAGGGCTTAACGGTCCCACTCTGCAAGATGCTGTGACTTCCGAGATCCAGAGGACTTTGTCGAGGTTACGGCGCTGATTCGTCAGCACAATGATCTCAGGGGAAGGATCGCCGCTCCCACCAGCAGAGCCACGTCTCGGCTCGAGTCGTTTTGGGGCCCGAGAGGGAACCCAAATCGACGGTGGGTCTGCCGCGATCGGAGCTTGCCGACTGGGTTGAACCAGGTAGTCTCTGCTCTCCGGACAAGAAGGCTCTCTCAGTTCTGGACGGTCGAACAAGCTACTTCACCTCCTCTACTGCGACAGAGGCGTTTCTACGTGTCTTCGGACACCGTATTTAAATACCCCTTCGGTCTCCTGAGGTTTCGACCTCGACGATGGACTGGAATGAGTCGGAGCGGTATCGGCTCTCTCCTGTCAGGTGTCGATTAGCCCCACCCAG
>NC_087215.1:72173854-72223278 GCF_015104395.2 Macrobrachium nipponense | reverse complement strand
GCGGTGACATCTCATATGCTGGTGTCGAGATTGTGGTTGTTGTAGTGGTTACCGTATCATGAGTGACCACTGCCGACCCCGCCAACCGCTGAATCAACCCCTGCAGTCCCAGCGACTCCCCACACCTGTTCCAGGTCGTCCTCGCTGATGGCAAACCTGCGGAAGCAACAGTCGGGTTAGTTAGAGGGGCTTCCTCGCGCCTGGGGGGAGAGAACCCCACCCAGAGCGGACGGAAGACCCCGAGTACAACTGGACGTCCGTTACCAAAGGAGTCACTGGACTTTCCGATGACTTCTTGTGTCCTCGTACAGCACCCACTGCGCCTCTGACGAATGCATACACGTTACACAGGGCTCGTTGCGGGAGCACTCTCGCCCCCGACAACGAGTACAAACCTCGTGAGGATCTACATCTACATCCAAGGTCGTCTCCCACGGATGTAGCACCTGCGGTAACATAGATAGATTAGTAAGAGGGGTTCCCTCACGCACGGGGGGAAGACATGCCCACCCCGAACGCAAGGAAGACCCCAAATACAAAATACAATGAAGAAGCTGAGCGGGGGGCAGGAAGGAAGACGAAGAATCGGCTACCAAGGGAGTCGCGGGAGAGCTTTCCGACGACTTCCCGGCAGACCTTCGCTTCCCCCACCCCCGCACAGCAGTGAAAAGTAATATGAAAATGAAACAGAATACTGCCCTTGCGATTCACTTCATAGAACTTAAAGGAGAAAAGATCAATTCCCGGTAAAGAACGGAAACTTGATCCAATAATATGATGCTATCATAAAATATATATGAAAATGAAACAGAAATACTGCACTTGCGATTCATTTCACATAAAAATCGTAAGGATCAATTCCCGGGTAAGAACGAAAATTGATCAGATTAAATTTCATGCAAACAATAAATGAAAATGAAAAGAATATTGCAAATTGCGAATCCACTTCCATTGCATTCTATTATACAAAATTAAAAGTTCGTGCCGAGCGCAATCACACTCTCGGTAACGAACGCACAGGGCAAAAATATAATGAAAAAAGTACTTACATTTTTCAATACACCCTTCGCCCAAATACATGACTCGGCGCGAGCGCGCCCGCCCTCGGCACCGAGACATAATTCAAGGGTTCATAATTAAGTAATGAAAATGAAAACAGTGTACTTACAGTTTCATTTTCAAGTCAACAAAAAAACCATTAGTAGAAAACACAATATAAACAAGCATACGACGATGAAGCGGGCAGAGAGCGATGACGAACACGTCCTTCACACCCGCGGCCGAAAGCAAAAGTGGTTTGTTTACCTCCCAATCGCGCGGCGCGCGACTGTCGGACAAGCAGTTAACTACCGTTCTCCCCCTTGTTCGAAGCTTACGACCGTTCCAGCTGCCGCTAGCTACTTCCTATTGTTAAAGGACCGATGGTTTGTATTACGTATCGGAACAAACATAGACTCCGGCGCGAGCGCGCCCGCCCTCGGCACCGAGACATAATTCAAGGGTTCAATTTATGAAAAGAGAGGAAATCGCCGCATCTACGGCGATAGCTCCATGTTGTTTCATAATTAAATAATGAAAATGAAAACAATGTACTTACAGTTTCATTTTCAAGTCAAACAAACCATTAGTAGAAAACACAATATAAACAAAGCATACGACGATGAAGCGGGCAGAGAGCGATGACGAACACATCCTTCACACCCGCGGCCGAAAGCAAAAGTAATTTGTTTACCTCCCAGTCGCGCGGCGCGCGACTGTCGGACAAGCAGTTAACTACCGTTCTCCCCTTGTTCGAAGCTTACGACCGTTCCAGCTGCCGCTAGCTACTTCCTATTGTTAAAGAGATATTCATTATAAGAAGTGGCAGATTAACAATGTTATGAGAAAGATGGGGAGTGGCCCTTTTGACAATTAGGACACAATTCCATGCTAGGTACAGATTACTTTCTGCATATCAATATCCTTGAAATACCTTTCTTATTTATGGCACTGTCTCTCTCCTGACTCGGTAGGAACAGGCACCTTATATTAGGCTAGGTTAAGAACATTATGGGTAGGAAGTATCCCAAGAGTTTACGCACTAGCCTAAGCTATATTAATTCTCAAGGTAGGTCAGACCTTGGGCCTAGTATTATATTGACCATATTATCATCAAACAATACCCACAATGCTGCAGCAGTAGTAACCTACCTTGGGGCTAACGTGGTTCCTGACAAGCCTATGCTGGAGAAGATGCAGACTAGGGAGATAAGAATAGGTAGGCATGAGAAATCTGAGAGTGAAAACAGCCTAACGCTTCTAAGATTCCTAGATGCCATATCCTGACCTAACCAGACCTTACCTTCCTAACGTGACTTAAGGTGCTATATGCCCTGACCAAAACCCCCAGGGACGCCCCTAAGAACATCTAGCACATGGACTGGCATAGGCTACCCATTTATGGTCGAAGATTCAAGTTACGAATGTATACTTCCGTCTCCCTTCTCTGCATACTACCCTAACCTACCTTAGGGTTAACCTACTTTCTGTCAAGACTAAAATACGATGGGTAGGTAGGCTAGCTAGTTAGGGCTAGTAAGACAAACCAGCCTAACCTAGCCAGACTAGCCAGCAACAATGGAGCCATTAGGCTATCCCACTGAAAAATGCAGATAGTATATTATTCTGTCGTCAGATATCTTCTTCAGTTCGAAACAAAACAACGGCATTTTAACACTCACCAAGTATATCCCTAAGAGTTATGCATCCTCCATCAATACTTTCGAATAACCTCAAAAACAGCTGATCACCTGAATGACGTCTGGGGTTTGTTTTGATCACGTGACCTGTCCACAACTCTTCTACCTACTGCATTTTGCGTAATATTAACAAAGGTACTTATCTTTACCATTTAGGTACGTATTAATCTTATATAATTAAACATAATTTTTCTTTCAATTTGTGAAACACCAGACATGATCTTTATTTTAATTATTTAGAATGTATTTAAAAACCATATGATACACGAAGTCACAGTTTCGAGCAGACAGAATTCAAATGCCATAATACATATTAATTATACGTGTGCTTTTTATATAATCTATATATATTTTCTTAAATTGTGAAACACCAGACCGAGGTCTTTACCACAATGTCTTACGACGTCTTTAAACGACATATATGTTATACGAATTCATAGTTCGTAGCAGACAGAACGTCGAATATTATGACATGCATCACATATATGCGTAATTGAATATATTATTTTTAGGAGAAGAATACAAAAATACTTAAGATGATTTGTTTATTAGAATTACACCTTTAATTTTGTTACGTGATCTGATCTTATTAGTTTCGTATCTTAAAAATCAAGACATGCGGAACTTGTCATCGTGAAGGCGCCAACTGTAAACTTTGTTTACCTTTGTAGGGTGCATGAGACCGTATTAGTATTACAATGGAGCTTGTGGATGGCAAGAGGTAACTTTTTTAACGTCAAATTAAGTGTTAGATTTACGGGAAAGTGTCGTTATGATATCCTATTGTAGATAGGATGAATCAGCAGGGATTGTTTTGTTTATTTGAACGTTACTTTAGGTGTAAAGGTTAGACTACCTCTACTGCCTTATCTACGGCTGGTTTAACCTACCTAGTAAGTTAACCAGCTAGGTATTTATGTTTTAAGTAATGGACGTCCAATGCTATATTATCATAGAATTTTTCAAAAATTTCAATGGATTAATTCCCCAGAAGCTAGCTTAGCCTCTAGACTACCGGGTAGGTTTGTAGCTTATTGAGAAAATAACTAGGTAGGTAGCTAGCTAGGCTAGGCGTTGACTGTTAGGTAGGTACCTAGGTTAGGGTAAGCCACTGGTACGGCAGGATTTAGCTTAGCTACTACCTAGCCTAGCTGTATATCACTCTAGGAATTTTATTGGGTATCCTATTAGGTAAGCAGAGTACTAGGAAGATAGGGTAGGTAGGTGTTGGTAATTTTTCTTCCTACCCTAGGGAAAACTTTTGATGGGGTACCTCGTGGCGTAAAGGTAACGCACTCAGCTCCCCAGTGAGAGATCTCGGGATTGATTCCCGACCGGGGGGAAAGCACGTGGACGATGTTTCTGTGACCCACGGTCCCTGTTCACCTGGCAGACGAGTAGGTACATGGCGGTAAGTCGGCTGTGGTGGGCTGCTCCCGGTGGTAGTATGATGAAAGAAAAGCTATAAAAAAACTGGCGCTCTAAAATTGCAAAAATTAAATACCAACTACAACACCCAAAGCATTTGATGCTAAGTGTTAATTTTGGGGCATCCAGAGCTGCGAAGCCCCCACACCAACCCATCCAGCCAGGTTAGGGGCACAGCACCCTAAGGTAGATCTAGGGTAGCTATCCATGGGGGCCCAGACTATGGCAGTTGCGGTTTTTTATGCAGTTTTACCGACTACTTAACAAGAATTTTAAGTAATATTTATTTGAACGACTGTAATTAACCCCCAGGGGCCAGTACTAAACACGGCGAAATACATTGGACGCCCCAATCCCTGGTAGATGTCGTATCTGCGGTTACGTTTCTTGCAGGGTAATTCTAAAGAATAGTTCTGACATGCTGGAGTACCATTAAGGATGTGGCCTTTGCTAGGCATTTCCAGAGAAACAGAGGAAGCAATACTATATACCTACATGCTTCTCCAAAGTGAATTTCTTATTAAAAGGCACACTAAAAATCACAAAAAAATCACAGACATTTACAACCGTACAATTTAATCATCAGTCAGGATGCAAAGACAAAAGATTTTTGGATTAATTATCATACTTTGAGTTTGTTCCGATACGTAATACAAACCCTCGGTCCTTTAACAATAGGAAGGTAACTAGCGGCAGCTGGGACGGTCGTAAGCTTCGAACAAGGGGAGAACGGTAGTTAACTGCTTGTCCGATCGTGCGCGCGCCCGCGCGCCCGAGAGGTGAAGAATCACTTTTGCTTTCGGCCGCGGGTGTGAATGACGTATTCGTCATCGCGTCTCTGCCCGCTTCATCGTCGTATGCTTTGTTTATATTTGTGTTTTCTACTAATGTTTGGTTTGACTTGAAAATGAAACTGTAAGTACACTGTTTTCATTTTCATTACTTAATTATGAATCAACATGGAGCTATCGCCGTAGAGACGGCGATTTCCGCTCTTTTCATGAATTGAACCCTTGAATTATGTCTCGGTGCCGAGGGCGGGCGCACTCGCGCCGAGTCATGTATTTTGGGCGAAAGTGTGTAATTGAAAGATGTAAGTACTCTTTTTCATTATATTTTGCCCTGTGCGTTCGTTGCCGAGAGCTTGATTGCGCTCGGCAAGAGACCTCTTATTTTGTATGAATAGAATGCAATGAAAGTGGATTCGCAATGCAGTTTTCTTTTCATTTTCATTTATTAATTGCATCAAATTTAATTTTGAATCAATTTCCGCTCTTACCCGGGAATTAATCCTTACGATTTATTGCTGTGAAAGTGAAAATAGCAAGTGCAGTATTGTTCATTTTCATATATATTTATGATAGCATCATATTATTATGGATCAAGTTTCCGCTCTTACCGGGAATGATTTTTCCCTCTTTAAGTTCTATGAAGTGAATCGCAAGTGCAGTATTCTGTTTCATTTTCATATTACTTTTCACTGCTGTGCGGGGGTAGGGGAAGCGAAGGTCTGCCAGGAAGTCGTCGGTAAAGCCTTCTCCCGCGACTCCCTTGGTATCCGATTCTTCGTCTTCTTTCCTGCCCCCCCCGCTCAGCTTCCTCGTATTTTGTTTTTGGGGTCTTCCTTCCGTTCGGGGTGGGGCATGTCTCCCCCCCGTGCGTGAGGGAACCCCTCTTACTAATCTGTCTGTGCTACGCAGGTGCTACAAGCCGTGGGAGACGACCTTGGACAGGTATGGACCACTGCGGCTGCAGGGCGTGCCTAGCATCCACGATCTGCTGCAGAGTCTAGCGAGGTCTGGGGCGGTGACCTTGGAGTGGTCTCCACTACAACCTTCACGGCCGCTTATGCTGCTTCCCCCCGCTGGTCTTACACTCCCCATGCTGTGTCGGTGACGCCGTCTGCCGCTTCTAGGGCGGTCGCCGCCGTACCGAGGAGGGGTATGCCGCCGCCGCCTGTGTTTTCTTCGTGTTGCCTGCCCCAGACTTCCGCTGTTCCAGCAGCTCGCCCCTGGACCGGCCGCCAGTACCACGCTGGCTGCCGATGATTCTACGAGGCGATGGCTGGGCCTGCCGTACCTGTCGCTGATGTGGTTCCCGCTACTGGCTTGGCTGTCCCTTCTGTGTTTACCGCTGCCGCTGTGTTCCTGTCGCTCCTGGTTCCTGCGCCTGTCCATGCTGGTCCTGCCCATGGTGTGTCTTCCCCAGTCCCAGGTCCTTCCGGACAGGTGCAGTCGGGCCGTGTTGCTTCGGCAATAGGCCCGACTCCGGCCTGGATGGAGGACCTGACGACTGTCCTGCGTGAGCTGACGAAGAAGAGGAAGGTGTCATCTTTGTCTTCGTCTGTTGCTGCCTCTTCCCCTTCGACTTCTAAGGCCCATAAGCCGAAGAAGAAGAAGGAATGCTGCCCTCCCCCCCCCTAAGAAGTCTCCTTCGGGAACTTCTAAGGCCCGTCCCACCTCGGTGGGACGGGGGGTCTTCTGCTGGTCCTCCTGCCTCCTTCGGGTGGGAGCGGGGCCCGTCTCCCCTTCCGTAAGGAAGAGATAGACGGGGACCAGAGGAGTATCGGTTAGCTCTGGTACTTCCTCGCCTGGTGCTAGCGGCGATGCCGCTACGCCAGGTTCCGGCTCGGTCTCTCGTTCGCGGGAGATCTCGAGTGTACGCTCTCCCTCGGGAGACCGTGCAGCCAAAGTTTCGGCGCCAGAGTTCGCTCGGCGCCAAGACCACGGCACGGAGCAGAAGGCTGGCGAGAACCGCTCAGGTGACTCTCGCCAGGCCAGCGGCCGCTCTCGCAGCGACCAGCTGGTAACCGGGTTTTGTTATTCCCCCTAAGAAGACTCCTTCGGGAACTTCGAAGGGCTCGTCACATTCCGGTGTGACGGGGGGGTTCTTCTGCTGGCCTCCTGTTCCTTCGGGAACGGGGCCCGCCTCCCTTCTGAGAAGAAGAAGAAGACGGGGACCAAGGGTGTGCTGGCTACCGCTGTACACCTCGCCTGGTCTTGGCAGCTCTGCTGCTAAGCCAGGTACGGCTCGGTTTCTCGTCCGTGAGAAGTTCCGAGGTGGTACGATCCTCCTTCGGGTGACCGTGCAGCCAAAGTTAAGACGCCTGAGTTCGCCTCCAGCGTCATGACGAGGCACGGAGCAGAAGACTGTCGAGAGCCGCTCAGGTGACTCTCGCCAGGCCAGCGGCCGCTCTCTCGCAGCGACCAGCCGGTACCTCGGGTGGACGTGACGGTCTCTGACCGGCCACGGGTTGAGGCTGGGAAGAGGTCCCCCAGGTCCCCTCGACCGACGGTACCAGCCTCGGCTGGTACCAGCGGTTTGACGTGCCGCGAGGACGCTCACCGGTCTCACGGCGAAAGCGAGCTCTGCAGGTGCACCTGACCGCCGCTCCCACGGGGACGGGCGGGAGGGACCGGGCGGATACGGTGACCAGCAGCAGCTCGTCTGACGCACGGGCACCGGGGTCGACGTGCTCAGTCGAGCCGCTCGCACAGGTGAGCGGCACGGCCAGGCCTGCAGATCGATCCCCACCGCGGGGTGGTGATCGGCTGCAGCCCCCCACGTACGCTGGTCCTGCCAGCGAGCGGGGGGGAGCGTCAGGTCTGTCTCTCCACTACCTTCAACTTCCTCGGGCACACCGGGAAGAGCGAGGTAGCTAGGAGTGATCGTGAGAGGTGCGCCGCTCACGATCCCGTCACGACGCCGCACGTGCCACGTATGGTCTTTAGGACCAACCAGGACGTACGCGCAAGTGGATTGGAGGCGACCGTCAGGGGGAGAGGGGGTTAGCGTCAGTTCTGTCTCTCCGATACCTTCAACTTCCTCGGCATACGCCAGGAAGAGCTAGGTATATAGGAGTGATCGTGAGAGATGCGCCGCTCACGATCCCGTCACGACGCCGCACGTGCCAGGGTGGTCTTAGGACCAACCAGGACGTACGCGGCAAGTGATGGAGGCAACCGTCAGGGATCTGTGCTGGTCCTTCTTCTGAGGAGGAGGGTCCTGGGAGCTGCTCTTGTTGGAAGGACTGGACGGTCCTACTCCTCAAGACGCTGTAACTTCCGAGATTCAGAGTAACTTTACCCAGGTTATTGCACTGATTCGTCAGCACAACGACCGGGGGAAGGATCGCCGCTCCCACCAGCAGAGCCCATGTCTCTGCTCGAGGTCGTTTTGGGGCCCGAGAGGGAACCCAAACCGACGGTGGGTATGCCGCGATCGGAGCTTACCGATTCTGTCTTGAACCAGAGTCTCTCGTCTCCGGACAAGAAGGCTCTCTCAGTCTGGCCGGTCGATCAAGCTACTTCCACCTCCTCTACTGCGACAGCGGGCGTTTCTACGTGTCTTCGGACACCGTATTTAAATACTCCTTCGGTCCTCCTGAGAGGTTTCGACCTCGACGAGGACTGGAATGAGTCGGAGGACGGTATCGGCTCCTCTCCTGTCAGGTCTCGATCAGCCCCACCCAGACGACGTTCACAGTGGCGGCAGACCCTTACCTACAGTGAGAGTTCGTCACCCTCCTCGGGGAAAACGTTTTCTCCGACGATACGTTTTCCCAGACTCTGAGCGGCGATGGCTGCTCCTACTCTTCTCCAACTGCTAGTTCCACTGGGGGAAGGCGAGCGAGTATCCAATTCCTCCCCATTCCCTCTCTCCTTACGGCTACGAGGGAAAGGGGAAGGATCCTACAGAGATTTCTCTGTAGGATCCCACGTTGGGGACTGCGCTACCAGGGGGGACCTTCGGGTCCTACCTGACGTAAGCCCCGGTCGTTGAGGAGGGATCCTGCCCCATTCTCGATTTCTACGGGAATCGAGAGGACCACCAGCCGATATCGTTTTGACGAATTCGGTGGGGTTTCGCAGACTGCTTAGAATTCTACGGAATTTCTAGCGCATTCAGAGTGTTTAGAGTTTCTTACGATCTCCAAACACTTAGGCGAGACCACGGTCCAAAGTGAGCGAGACGAGAATCCCCGATATGTTACACGATATCGAACCTCGCCTATGCTCGAATTCCTGGAAATTTCTAGCATTAGGAAGAAGACTGCTGCTGAAAGAAGACTATCTCACAGTAGGCGACCCAACCTGGAATAGAGAGAACGGACGGGAATATCCAGTTTGGCTGGAACTATCGTCTTAGTATTCTGTTACCATTGAAGCTTTCCTTCGAGGAAGACTTCTCCTTCACTCTCTTTAATAGAGAACGAAGGTGGTCGATCTCCAATCCCTTATTTTTGTTTTCTTGAAGGAAAGAATTAGGATGGAGATCGTTGTTTTCAGAATCCTACAAATATACTACGTATATTAACCTCGCGACATGATTCTGCTAAGCAGTTGAATGGTCCGAGGGGTAGGCGCATATCCCTGGTTATTCTACGGATTGCGACTTAGACGAAAAGTATTCTAATTGAACTGCAACCCGGGTTGACCTGCAACCTCCCAGGAGTTTCCAGTTTCAATTTTATATACTTATGGTGTTGTCACAAACAACACCATTTAAGCTTTTATATTTACCGAAATTCGTTTCGCTTAAATATAATTGCTCGAGCATATCTTTTTATGCTCGGTGGTTTCTAGCCGAACGCATTCCTTAAGTGGAAAGGATTACTTGGCAACTCAGGATGACGAGTCAGCGGACAGCTACTGCGTATTGAATTGCCCGAGGCATTTCAGTATCAGCTGCCGCTTTGAGATAGACGGTTGTTTATGTCTTTCTCACCTGCTTTGATTGAATAACAACCGTATCTCTGCCCAACCAATCACGGACTTAAGTCTCTGATTAACGGGGATTCTCGCATACATGAATGACCATCTACTGCTGAGAAACGCTAGTATTCATCGTCTTCGGTATTGCGAGAATTTTAAACAGAGATATCATATTCGACTCTCATCTTCTGTTTACCGCACGGTAACAGAATTCTTGCTGCATCGTATCCCGATAATGCGAATGATTTTTGCGGAATCTGAGTTTGTCCTCAAAATATCTTGTATTCGGAGGTGTACAATTGTTCATTGATTCAACCCCGGATTAGCAGATTGTATTGAAAGACATCGCCTACTCCCACAACCTGCCAGCTCTACTTCCAAACGTTCAGCCCATGAGAAGCAGTTCTTCAAGCGCTCTCCCCTGTGTTTCATTACTGAAGAACGCCCCGCTTTCATTGCACAACGGACAGCAATGAAATGGCGGTTAGCGTTTTCAGTCATTTGTAAGCACAGGTTTAGAATCTTGAGATTCCTTCTCTCGATTCAGCTGGAAGACGTAGGTTGCATTCATTGCCTACCTTCGTCTTCAACGTCACATAGTGTTGTTTCTCCTTAAGCTGAGATTCAACGTCTATGAGATTTTCTTGCCATCAGGGACCTCGGTCTTTTGAAGGCAATTGACTTTCGCCTTTGAGCTTATGCATTAAGAGAATCATCGCCGCGCCGTCGGCATCGGTGATAACAAATATTTTATTTGTTTGGTCTCTCAGCATAACTCTTAAAGGGCGAAGGTCACGTGACTTACCCGGATGCTTGGACAACTTGCCTCTACTGATTCCGACCAGTCAGGTCGGCAGCTGTCAGAGCGTCCCGAGTCAGTTACGAACTATGCTGTGGACTTAGTTCGGTTGTTCCAGAGCAATCATTACTTCGTCTTAATAGCTTGTCAGTATGAGTACTGTACATAACCAAAGTCGAGAAGAGGGATAGGTCATACGACTATTCCCTTCTTTTCGTCTTAGGTAACTGCATGACTTCTCTTGAGAAGTCAAGCACAAAGGGATGGGGATTTGTGTCGCTCGATTTCGTACCGATCTTCGTAGCGAAGACTCAGAACCCTTCGGTAACTGACGATTGGTTCGAGTCCTTCACAATACCCTCCCTAATGGACGTCACCGCCTCCGATACGAAGGCTATGCTGCTTTGTCCTGTGAAGGTGCGACGGAGCTGTCTGAAGAAAACTCGACACCCAGGATGAGTGTGGACGCCTCTTCATCATTCTCTCGCGTTCCGCAAGAACTTCTCCGTGGCGCAGGTAATGAAGGCAGGCGCCTGGTCCAACCGGACCGCTTGCACCTCCTAACTTCAGGATATTGCCCACAGTTCCTTGGATCTTTTTCCTTGGGAACCGTGGTGGTTGCTCAACACGTTGTGTAGTTAACCCAGGACCCTCGCAGGCTGAACAGCATCGAGTCCTGGTGTGACCGTAAGAATGGATGAGGAATGAGAGTGTGACTGGCTCCTCTTCCCATCTTTTTCTTCCCTCTACCTTTGGGTAGAGGGACACGGGGTCGTCACCCCTGCTGGGTAAGGACGAGATGCAGGTTGAGCTACTCATAGAGCACCATCCTATCCTTTCAGTAGGGATGAGTAAATATCCACCACTTCCTCCAACAAGGGGGAGGAAGTGGATGCCAAATTGAGACAAAAAACCCATCATTTTATGATTGTCTCTTGCAAACGGAACAAGTTCTTGCTTGCTGGTACGAAGAGATACGCTTGCCTCTCTCTTAGTACTTGGCCCAGAGGTCTGACCATTGATCCTGCGGTGCACACCCCGATCAATCGGACAGAGGTTTGGATCCCTCCCTTGCTCTTACGACCAGGGAGGTACTCCAGGGTTGGACGAACACCAGTCTGTTCACCAAAAGACTCAGATTCCTCCCACCAAGAAGTGAGTCTTCCTATTGTTAAAGGAAAGGACCGAGGGTTTGTATTACGTATCGGAACAAATGACAATTTTGTCGAAAATTGCATTTTTTCTCTAACTATACAAACCTGAGGTCCTTTACATATAGTCCCACCTCATGCCACCCCTCACTCTGCAACTTTTTTGCATGGGCCTAGAGCAAAAGTGATTCTTCACCTCTCGGGCGCGCGCACGATCGGACAAGCAGTTAACTACCGTTCTCTCCTTGTTCGAAGCTTATGACCGTCCCAGCTGCCGCTAGTTACCTTCCTATTGTTAAAGGACCGAGGGTTTGTATAGTTAGGAAAAATGCAATTTCGACAAATTGTCATTTCAAGAGGGTTAAGCTTCATACCTCAAAGTCCACTCCAGTTATGAATACATACCAGATTTCTGTTCAAGGATTCTCCAACCACAAACCTAAGGCACAGAGAAGGAACAGCAGCTAGAAGAGTCACTTCATCAGCATATGCAATTCGTTTTCCAGACTTTGCCACGAGTCACTAGTACAGTATAGATCAAACATAGCAAACTTCCAAGAATATATATATTGCCTTGAAGTACACCATTCATACATCATGAATGCTGACTTCAGTAAAAGGTAAAAAGTTGGGGCTAAGCTTCTCATCAGCTAACTTAACCAAATAGTGATGATTGCAACCATTCACAGCAGCAGTGAACACAGGTTCTTAGGCGTATCAAGTCATGAGCTTACTTTGTCCAATCCTGGTACACAAGACTACTTCTGCTTAGTCATCCACTCAGTCTTCATGAATAAGAAGCGACCATGACTCTTTCCATTGCTTGTATCTCTCCTGTGGTGTAAATGGAGGAGTCTACACTTCCCCAGACAACCATCCCTGGGGACCACTGCAAGGATATGCACTTTTAAACCATTCCAGGACTGTCCTTGGTCTCTTACCTCATAGCACAGGGACCTGCATGCATAAATCAGATAGAATGGCTGTTTTTTAGTACCATTCTAGGCCGAAGAGTCGAGAAAGAAGATCATGCAGGGTTGCCTCTGCTACCCTTGGGTCATGATTTCATTTGTAAGTCTAGGGAAGATAAAAAATATCCTGAATTTGTGATATTTTAAGTACTGAAATCTTTTTGTATGTAACTGAAATCAAGAATGCTTTTTACTTGGCAATACTGTATTATGTTATGATGACAAAAAGAACATGCTGTGTGTTAGTATTATTCTTTGAGCTTAAGACTAAATGTGACATCCTTGGCATTTTTTTTTTTGTTTAGTTTTTGCAGTTATCTTAGGCATTATATTTCTGGCATGCATTTCTAAAAGTAGAATTTATAGTTTTTATGATTGAAGTATATAAAAGTAATTGAACTTATCTAGTGCAGAATCTAACAAGCACTTTTTTTTTTTTTTGAAGTATATAAAAGTAATTGAACTTATCTAGTGCAGAATCTCACAAGCACTTTTCAATTTCAGAACTCGAAAACCTGTCAGTTATGCTGTACTGGACTGTTCAGATGATGGTAAGTTTAGATACGACAGACAAAGCTATTTTATTTATTTACTAACCCATACGTACATTACAGCCAAGATTGGATGTTAAGTCTTGTTCCTCTGTAAAGAAACTTCATCTGTACCCACAATGAATGTTTAATTCACTGCATGGAACCCTTTGACATACGTATTTGATAATAAAATTTTTTGCAACAAATTCTTCTTTTGGTGATGCGTTAACATCATTGTAAGTTTTTATCAATGCAAATATTATAAAAACAGAATGGTGAGCATGTACAAAGTTTAAATTAAATTTTACCTTTAGCGGAGAAGTCAGTTGCCTTTATTCTGTTTGTAGCTGTAGCACAAATGTGTGTGGTTCACAAAGCCAGGGAATGAGTGCTTGGTAAATAGGTGTTCAGCCCTTAGCTTATTTCCTCTTACCTGGATTTGTAGGTACAGGTAAAAATAAGTTTTATTGCAGTGTCTATCCGAACAATTACACAGCTGTAGGTTCCCTACGAATGGCAGACAATAGATTCAAAACTTCCGCGGTGGCGCCGCCATTGCTGATGTAGGTGACGTCATCTCCCTCCACTCGAGGGAGCTACAGGTACAACTGCCCAGGTAACATCAATTTGTTCTCTGCCGGCTTCTGGTGAACATCGGTGGTCGGTGCAGACTTTTTCTTCATTTGTTGGTAGAAGTATCTCTCCAATATTGGTGAAGTATTCAACTCCGTGTTTGTAGGATTGAAGCTGAATTTCTTTTCTGCAACTTTGTGGTCTTTACCATCATGTCGGACTCTAGTCCTTCAGTAGTTAGGTTTTGTGCCAGAGGGTGCAAAACTAGGTTAGTTAAATTAATTTATGATTCGCACACTAAGTGCATTAAGTATAGGGGTTGTGAGTGCTCTAGAGAATCAGTATAGGGGTTGTGAGTGCTCTAGAGAATCTACTTGTGATAAATGTAAGGATTGGAGTGAACAATAGTGGAAAGTTTTTGTTTCTCACTCGGGGAAGATAATTAAGGATAGGAAGAGGAAGGCGGCTCTCAGAGCTGAAAGTAAGACTAGTTTAGCTTCTTCTGTTTCTTCTACTTCTTCTATGGAAGCACCTGCTCCTATTCCGTCTCCTCTTATTATGTCTCCGATCTTTGAGTCCTGCTACTCCTGCTCCTGTAACTCCCTTGCCAACTTCCCATGGAGTTTCTCCTGACACCATTGCCAGCCTCAAGTCTAAATTTGAAAAGAAATTTGATGTACAGGCAGTCCCCGGGTTACAACGGGTTCGGCTTATGACGTTCCGAGGTTAAGGCGCTTCTCAATTATATTCATCAGACATTATTTCCAGGGTTACGACGCCTACAACACTGATCTGGCAGATGAAATATGACCAAAAATGCAAAATAATCAATATTTGAAGGTTTTTTTTAATGAAAAATGCAATAAGAGTGCAGTTTACATAATTTTCAATGCACCCAAAGCATTAAAAGTAAGGTTTTCTTAGGATTTTTTATGATGTTCCGGCTTATGACGATTTTCAGCTTACGGCGTGTCTCAACAACTGAACCCCCGTCGCAACCCGGGGACTGCCTGTATTAGCTAACACGGTTATGCAGTTAGGTTTATCGGTAAAGTCTTTCATAGAAAAGACTTCTAGTGAAGTGAAAAGTGTCAGTGCAGTGCAATCAAAGGGGGTGGCTGTTTGTCCCATTAGTTCTAGACGAAGGTCCCTGTCCCGCTCCCCCGCCTCGGGGAGAAGACATACTGGAGGTCCAAGGGAGACTGTCGGGGTTTGCCCACAGACAGTCGCTTCCTCCGTCGATCCTGTAGTGCGACAGCAGGATTCGACTAAACACCATTGGAAAGGTGTGTCGTTCTGTAATCAGTTATTGACAGAGTCGAGTGATTCGTCGCCGATTAGACGTCGTAAGTGGCGTGATTCTTCAGTCTCGCGTCCATTGAAGAGATGTTCGACTGAAGAGGTGTTCTCTCCGCCCCCTGTGAAGAGGAACAGAGAAGTAAATAACTCTCCCCCATCGTGTAGCATAGCTACATGGACTTCGCCTCGTATTCTTACGACAGCGACAGCCTCCTTCGACTCGATTATGGAACGACCGATTCCGAGTTCATCGAGATCTTTGACTCATCAAGCTGTCAAAAGTTGACCTTCGACTTCGCATGCGACAGATAATTCGACTGGCGCGAGACCTCCGGTGTTGATCGTGTCGAAGTCCACAACCCCAGTTGCTACGACTTCAGCTCAAGAAGACGAGAATCTAGTTCCTTTACGTCGACAGTTGCAAGAGCTGATGAACTGGATGAAAGAAAGCAAACAATGTACGAATAACAATGAGTTGAATCAAGAACCCTCTCTGTCGCTTATCTCTTCGGATGACGAGGAGGACTTAGAAGCGGACTTTATCCCTCTCTCGTGCTATTCGAAGCTTTTACGCTAACTTCTGGACATGAACCCGGATTACTTAGTAGCAGCCGCTCCCAGGTCGCCTGCTTCCATCTTCCTGATGAGAAAGGAAGAATTTCGATCCTCTTCTCCCGAAGCTCGTACTTTCCAAGGCTGCTAAAAGTTCACTTCGTGATATAGAAGACTGGTTGAAGTTCAAGAGAGAGCTTGGGAAAGCAACTTTTGCCTATCCTCCGTCAAAACTGGTTAAGAAGAGGTATAGGTTCTACGTAACCGGAGAAGCCCCCTCTATGGTTGCAGCAGCTAAAATATTCTTTACATCGCCCAAGTTGGACCATTTGGTAAAGAATTTGTTCCGATACGTAATACAAACCATCGGTCCTTTAACAATAGGAAGTAGCTAGCGGCAGCTGGAACGGTCGTAAGCTTCGAACAAGGGGAGAACGGTAGTTAACTGCTTGTCCGATCGTCGCGCGCCGCGCGACTGGGAGGTAAACAAATCACTTTTGCTTTCGGCCGTGTGTGGGAAGGACGTGTTCGCCATCGCTCTGCCCGCTTGTCGTTTGCTTCATCTTTGAGTATTTGTTTTCTCTTTCTGTATATCAGGAGTGATTGTAAGTACTTTTTTCTCTATTCAATTGATGTGCAATGAGTGAATTAGAGGAGATTGAGATTTCACCCCGCCGCGCCCTCCAGTCGCCCGTAGAGTGTGTCCCGGGCTGGAGGGACGTAAATGTGGGGGGTTCAGGTCTTTTGTGGAGGTGGACCCCCACGAGGTTTGTTCTCGTTGTCGAGGGCGAGAGTGCTCTCGCAACGAGCCATGTATGGTTTGTATGAATTGGTCCGAGGCGCAGTGGGTGCTGTACGAGGGCAGGAAGAGACTTAGGCCGGCCAAGAAGTCATCGGAAAGTCCAGTGACTCCTTTGGTGACGGACACTTCGTCCTCTTTCCTGCCTCCCGGCCAGCCCCCACGGTTTGCGCCTTCCCCTGCGGGGGGGGCGGGGGGTAGCGGAGTCCTTTTCCTCTCTCGATCCGTCGAGTGTGGAGGAGGGCGCCCGCTACCCGGACGTACAGTTGTATTCGGGGTCTTCTGTCCGCTCTGGGGGGGGTATTTCGCCCCCCAGGCGCGGGGAAGCCCCTCCTATTAACCCGACTGTTGCTTCCGCAGGTGTGCCAGCAGCGAAGGACGACTTGGGACGGGTGTGGGAGTCGCTGGGACTGCAGGGAGTGCCCAGCATCCAGGGGTTGCTACAGCGGTTGGCGGGGTCGGCCGTGGTCACTCATGGTGCGGTGACCACCACGACGACCACATTAACTACCCTGCGTATGAGATGCCACCACATCTGTATATACGCCTCATATAATGTCGGTGACACCCACGGTGGCAGTACAAAAACCAATTGCCGCCGTTCCAAAGAGGACGATGCCACCACCACCTGGATTTTTTCCTTTGCCGACCCCGGACTTCCGCTGCCCCAAGAGTACCCCCCTGGACCTGCCGCCAGTGCCACGGATGACGATGACTGTCGACAGGACGCCTGGCTCTCCCGTAGTACCTGCCGTGCCTGCCGTACCTGTGGCCGCTCCAGCGACTCTTTCCCTTTCAGGTACACATTACCTTTCAGATTCCTGCTGTTCCTGCTGTTCCCGGACCTGTTCCTGCCGTTCCCGGCTGCTGTCCCGCTGCTGGTGTGCCTGTAACAGTCTCAGGTCCTTCCGGACAGGTGCAGTCGGGCCCTGTTGCTTCGGCAACTGCCCCGGCTCCCTCCTGGATGGAGACCTGACGTCTGTCCTGCGGAGCCTGGCGAAGAAGAAGAGGAAGAGGAAGAAGGTGTCGTCATCGTCTTCATCGTCTTCTTCGTCGTCTGCTGCCTCTCCTTCCCATTCGACTTCTAAGGCCAAACAGCCGAAGAAGAAGAAGGTTGCCTCCTCCCCCCCTAAGAAGACTCCTTCGGGATCTTCTAAGGGCCCGGCTCGCTCAGGCGAGCTGGGGAGCTCTTCTGCTGGTCCTCCTGTTCTTCGGGTGCGGGGCCCGTCGCTTCTTCTGCAAAGAAGAAGTCGACGGGGACAGAGGTGCATCAGCCTCGGCTGTGCGTCCTCACCTGGTGATAGTGGTTCTGCCGCTAAACCAGGTTCCGTCTCGGCTGCTTCTCGTTCGCGAGAAGCACCGAGTGGACGCTCTTCTAAAGAGGACCGTCCAGCCAAAGTTTCGACGACCGAGCTCGCTCGCCGTCAACAGCGGCACGGAGCAGAAGACTGGCGAGAGTCGTGCACACGACTCTCGCCAGGCCAGTGGACGCTCTCGCAGCGACCAACCGGCTGCTCGGGCTGACGTGACGGTCACTGTTTACCGGCCACGGGTTGAGGCGAGGAAGGAGTCCCCACGGCCGCCGGTACCAGCCACGGCTGGTACCAGCGGTTTTGACGCGCCGAGAGGACGCTGGCCGGTCTCGACGCGAAAGGGAGCCTAGCAGGTCACCCGTCCGCCGCGATCCCGATGGGACCGGGCGGAGACGGTGACCAGCGGCAGCTCGCCTGACGCTAGAGAGCGGTCTCGACGTTCTCAGCCGAGCCAATCGCCCCAGGCGAACGGCGACGCTAGGCCTACTGCTAGACCGTCACCGCGGGTTGACGATCGGCAGCAGCCCTCTACGCACGCTGGTCCTGCCAGCGAGCGTGGGGGGAGCGTCAGGTCTGCCTCTCCTATACCTTCAACCTCCTCGGGCTATACCGGGAGGAGCGAGGTACCAAGGAGCGATCACGAGAGGTGCGCCGCTCGTGACCCGGCTATGACGCCGTACGGCTCAGGCACGGTCTTAGGACCGACCAGGACGTACGCGCAAGTAGTTGGAGGCGACCGTCAGGGGTCTGTCGCTGTTCCTCCTTCTGAAGGAGGAGTATCGAGGGATATGCTCTTGTTGGAGGGACTGGACGGTCCTACTCCACAAGACGCTGTGACGCCCGAGATACAGAGGAACTTCGCGGAAGTCATTAAGCTGATGCGTCTGCATAATGGCCTCGCGGAAGGATCGCCGCTACCACCATCGGAGCCCACGTCCCGGCTCGAGTCATTTTGGGGTCCCAAGAGGGAGCCCAAAATGATGATGGGGTTGCCACGATCAGAGCTTGCGGACTCAGTCCTGGATCAGGTGGAGAATCTCGTCTCAGGACGGAGGACTCGCTAAAATCCGGACGGTCCTCTAAGCTGCTTCCTCCTCCTCTACAGCGGCAGAGGCGTTTCTACGTGCCATCAGAAGACCCGATACTGCCGAAACAGGTTAACCCGGAGTTAGCGAGGCTGACTCCAGGTGTGTCCCTGCAGCAGCTCCTGTCGGAGAACCTATGGTTCTCGCAGCAGGAGGCACTTGCCCTGGAATCTACCGCTATGGCAGCATTCCAGGCAGTTTCCTGGTTGGATTTGTGGTCCCTCACAATATCCAAGGTAGCGGCCGGGTCTCCGGGAGTTCTGCTCTCGAAGACGACGCTTCTTTTAGGAGCTGTGCCAGTCTGGAGGAAGAGCAATCTCTTACCTCGCCCATCAGACTGCTAACCTGTGGGCCAACTTGGTTCTTCGGCGTAGGGACGCAGTCCTTACCCGAGTGACCAAGGGGGCTGGGTCCGTGAGGCGGCACTCGGGCTAAGAAATGGACCTCTTAGGAGTTCCCCAGCTCTCTTTCCTGGAGAGATGGTGGACGCTGCGGTGGAACGGCGGCGCACTGACGAGAGTGACCGCTTAGTTCACCAGGCAGTCTCGAAGGTTTCTGGGCAACCTCGAGTAACTGCGGCCAAACCAAAGAGCTTGGCTAGCGCTTCCACGGCGGCGAAGACGGTTGCACCGTCCAAACCCCGTGTGAAGACTCCAGTTGTTTCGACTTCTGCGAGAGGAGGCCGCAACCAGCCCTCCTCCCAGCCCCTCCTTTAGAGGAGGTGTTGGGAAGAAGTCGAAACGAGGAGGGAAACGCTAGGGACGGCGTTCCCCCTCACCTGCTGCCGGAAGTGGGGGGGTGCCTGGCGATCCATTGGGCGACTTGGCAGCGCTACGGCGCCGAGAACTGGATAGTAGACGTCCTTCGGGAGGGATATCTACTACCCTTCGAGATCGGCCCGGCCCCCCCTCATCTCCAAACCGGTCCATCTACAGACCTATGTCCGGGGATCAGCAAAGGAGGACAACGCTCTTTCGACAGGAGATCAAGACCATGCTGCGAAACGAGCTGTAGAAAATCGTGGAGGACCAGTCACCAGGCTTCTACAGCCGCTCTTCCTAGTGGAGAAGGCATCGGGGGGCTGGCGCCCGGTGATAGACCTCTCTCCCCTGAACCGCTTCGTTCGCACGACGCGGTTCACGATGGAGTCGGCACGCTCAGTGCTCGACTCAATCGGGGGAGGGGGAACGATTTTTCATGCTTTCGGTGGACTTGAAGGACGCGTATTTTCAAATACCCATCCATCAGTCCTCCAGAAAGTACCTCCGCTTCATCTTCGACGGGACGGTGTACCAATTCAGGCACTTTTGTTTCGGTCTCTCAACCGCCCCACAGGTGTTTCACGCGAGTGTTCACTCTGGTGTCGGCTTGGGCCCATTCGAACGGGATACGTCTTCTGAGGTATCTCGACGATTGGCTGGTCCTGGCGAGCTCCCGCTCGCAGTTGCTAACAGGACAGAGATCGACTTCCTCAAGTTTTTGTCGCGATCTGGGGATCGTGATAAACTACGAGAAGTCCGATCTCGAACCCAAGCAGAAGATGAAGTACCTGGGTATGCTGATAGATACGGTAGCAGGGCAAGTCTTTCCCGCAGACTTTGCGTATCAGCAAAATTCAGGGAGGCAGCCCGCCGGTTCCTGTCGCGGCAGGAACAGGCAGGCACAGCAATGGCAAGTCGTGATCGGCCATCTGTCGTCACTCGAGAAGTTAGTCCCTCACGGGCTCTTCACTGCGGTCTCTCCAGTGGAGGCTAAGGGAGAGTTGGTCTCAGGCCAAGGATCCTCTTACTTTCCCGTGGCTATCACGGACAAGGTGAGGCAGGACCTAGCCTGGTGGCTCGACGACAAGAAACTTCTTAAGAGGATGCCCGCCCATACGCACTCCCCCCCCGGAGATGCTTCTGTTCTCAGACGCATCGACCGAGGGATGGGGCGCACACCTGGAGGAGTTGCTGACTGCAGGTGTGTGGGACCATCACGAGAAGCACCTTCACATCAATGTCCCCTGGAACTCAAGGCGGCGTTCAACGCTCTCCAAGAGTTTTCGGGACCGCTTGGTGGGACACTCAGTGGTGTTGATGTGCGACAACACCACAGTAGTGGCATATGTCAACAAGCAGGGGGGGCTAGTGTCTCTTCCGCTCCATCAGTTGACGGTGCAGGTGCACGAGTGGGCCACGGCTCACTCGATAGAGCTGTCAGCACGCTACATTCCAGGCAAGAGGAAATGTAGTAGCGGACAAGCTCAGCCGTCGGGATCAGGTGATAGGGACCGAATGGTCTCTACACCAAGATGTGGCGGAAAGGCTCTTCAACCTGTGGGGGCGACCGGTCGTAGACCTGTTCGCCCCCACCACACAACAGGAAGATCCAGGTGTTCTTCTCGGCCGTGCCGGACCCATGGGCAGCTGCAGAGGACGCTCTCCAACACCCCTGGGACAAACCTCTTCGCTTACGCCTTTCCTCCCTTCTGTCTGATTCGGAAAGTGATCAGTCGAGCGCTGGTCACTCCCAATCTCAGAATGATCCTGGTGGCTCCCAAACGGCCTCAAGCCGTTTGGTATCCGGACCTGTTTGGCTCTTCTTGCAGACGCACCGAGAGAGCTACCCAACTGGCACAACCTTCTAGCCCAGCCACACGTAGAACGGTACCACCGCGCAGTCCAGTCCCTTCACTTCACGGCTGGCTGTTATCCACCATCTCTTGCGAACGAGAGGCTTTTCTCGTAGCGCAGCAACAGAGATGGCTGGACAACGTCAGACAGTCCTCTGCAGCTGTGTACCAGGGGAAGTGGGCCGTCTTCTGTGGTTGGTGTCGTAGACAGGGTTTGTCTCCTCTCAGAGCCACTCTTCAGCAGGTAGCCGGATTTCCTCGTGTTTTCTTCGCCGAGAGAAGCTCCCTCTCAGTACCCACAGTTAAGGGATATAGAGCCGCTCTGGCTCTCGTCCTATAAAACTGAGAGGGGACTGGATATCACGAATTCATTCGAGATATCCTTGCTAATGAGGAGCTTCAAAAGAAAGGTCTTGCCCACCCAGGGAACTCAGGCCCCCTGCGTGGGACGTGACTCTCGTCCTTAGGAGTCTGACTCGAGCACCGTTCGAGCCACTCCGAGAGTCGTCAGACAGGGATCTGACCCTCAAGACCCTCTTCTTGCTGGCCCTGGCATCGGCGAAGAGAGTAGGGGAACTACATGGCCTTTCTTATGATGTTAAACATACCAGAGGCTGGGGATCTGTGACGCTCGATTTCGTCCCGAACTTCGTAGCTAAGACTCAGAATCCGTCATCCCTGACGACAGGTTCGAGTCTTTCACGATCCCCTCCCTGCTGGACTTTACAGATAACGATGCGGATGAGATGCTGCTTTGTCCTGTGAGGGCGCTACGGCGCTATCTGAGGAGAACTCGACATCTCAGGCCTGAGTGTCGACGCCTCTTCGTTAGCACTGGGGTCACCAAGAAAGAAGTCTCCAAGAACATCGCTTTCTTTCTGGCTACGTGAGGTGATCAGGAGAGCGTACGAAGCTGATGGTAGCGACGACATCCGTACGCTCCGTCCGAGAGCCCACGAAGTCAGAGGTATCGGACCCTCCTTAGCGTTCCGTAAGAACTTCTCCGTGGCGCAGGTCCTGAAGGCAGGTGTCTGGGCCAACCGAACCACCTTCACGTCCTTCTACCTTCGGGATATTGCCCACAAGTCCTTGGATACTTTTTCCTTGGGACCTGTGGTGGCTGGCTCAACACGTTGTGTAAGCTTACCCAGCACCCGAGCAGGCAGAACAGCATCGATTCCTGGTATGACTGGGAGAATGAATGCGTGAATGAGAGAGTGACTGGCTTCTCTCACCATCTTTTTTCTACCTCTACCTGTGGGCAGAGGGATACGGTCGTTACCTTGCTGGATAGGAGTCCGATGCAGGTAAGCTATTCAACAGAGCTCCATCCTATCTCTTAACTAGAGATAGGAGTAAATATCCACCACTTTCTCCAACAAGGGGGAGAAAGTGGAGGCCAACATGAGACAAACCCATTACTTTACATTTGCTCATGTAAGGAAAAAGTTCTTACAATGCTGGTACGAACGAAGAATACTGCTTGGCCTCTCTCTTAGTACTCGGCCAGAGGTCTGACCATATTGATCCTGCGGTGCACACCCGATCAATCGGACAGAGGCTTGGATCCCTTCCCTCGCTCTTACGACCAGGGAGGCATTCCAGGGATGGACGAACACCAGTCCTGTTCATCAAAAGGACTCAGATTTCCACCCACCAAGAAGTGAGTCTTCTATTGTTAAAGGACCGATGGTTTGTATTACGTATCGGAACAAATGACAATTTGTGCGAAAAATTGCATTTTTCCTAACTATACAAACCTGAGGTCCTTTAACATAAAGTCCCTCCTCATGCCACCCCTCACTCTGCGTATTTTGCATGGGCCAAAAGCAAAAGTGATTTGTTTACCGACGATCGGACAAGCAGTTAACTACCGTTCTCCCCTTGTTCGAAGCTTACGACCGTTCCAGCTGCCGCTAGCTACTTCCTATTGTTAAAGGACCTCAGTTTGTATAGTTATGGAAAAATGCAATTTTTCGACAAATTGTCATATTTTCAAGATTTTAGAGATTATGAGCTTCTTGGAACTGACGATCGGAGCCCTCGCTACAAAATAGAGGACTGCCCTACTCTCCAGGAGGACCTGGCATCAGACTGGCTTGGGGTTTTTTTCATGTGCCGACAAATCATTCGGGATGGTTGCGATGAGCTGGCCTCTCTCTTTGCATTCGGGACTCTCAAGAAAAGACAGCTCTGGTGTTCTTTTGTTTTGAGAGGAGTCGTTTCACCTCAGAAGTCCGTCCTTTTGTTTTCTCATCCTCTCGACAAGGATCATCTGTTTCCCGAAGAAACAGTGGCCAAGACACTTTCCGCACTGGAAAAGAAATCTACTTATGACTTACTTGCTCAGTCTTCTAAGTGAGTTAAACCCTCGACTGTGACACCTACCACCTTGGAATCACCCTTGCAGAAGAAACCCTTTCGAGGGGGTAGGTCTAGACCGTTCGTCAGACCTCAATCGAATTTACGACACCCGGCCAAGTCCTCGACCAAACCCGACACGAAATCGTCCAAGTGATCCTTCAATCCTTCATGCTCTGGTAGATGGCAGACTGAGCCTCTTCTGGGAGGAATGGAGTTGCAGAGGGACAGAGCCCTGGGTGACCCAAGTTCTCCGGTTCGATTACTCCATTCCTTTCAGACACTCCACCTCTTTCCAATGTTCCCATCGCATTATCCGCCTACTCTCCAGGCTCGGAAAAGTTTGTAGCCTTAACCCGAAAAATAGACTTGTGCAGAAGGCTGTCATAGAGGAGATAAGCGACAGACCATCCCCGGGGTTTTACAACCATCTATTAGTAGTCCCCAAGTCATCGGGGGCCTGGAGGTCCGTACTGGATGTAAGCGCACTGAATTTGTTCGTTCAGAAGACCAAATTCAATATGGAAACGACTCGTTCGGTGTTGGAATCCCTTCGCCAAGGGGACTGGATGGTATCCCTGGATATGCAGGACGCATACTTCCACATCCTAATTCACCTGGACTCCAGGAAATACCTTCGGTTTGTGCTCATGGACAAGACCTATCAGTTTCGAGCTCTTTGCTTCGGCCTCTCGACAGCACCGCAAGTATTTACGCGAGTGCTGACTCCGCTGGGAAAGTGGTTACACCTCCTGGGCATCAGAGTGTCACTCTACCTAGACAACTGGCTTCTCCGCCCCTCTTCGGAAAGTCAGTGCATGAAGGATCTCAAAAGGACTCTTTCATTAACTCACTCGTTAGGTCTTCTTATAAACGAGGAGAAATCTCGGCTAATTCCGACTCAGAACATTCTCTATTTGGGGATGACTCTGAACTCTTTGAGTTTTTCGGGCTTTTCTTTCTCCAAAGAGAGTCCAGTCGTGTCTGGAAGTAGCACAGGACTTCCTGGACCGCAAGTCCTGTTGCCAACCATTGGACCAGTCTGTTAGGAACACTAGCTTCAGTGAACAGTTTGTCAAACTCAGAAGACTGCACATGAGACCCCTACAATTCTTCCTGAAGGCATCATGGTGCAGAAAGACTCAACCGGACTCGACAGTATTCTCGATTTCAGATGAAATCAAGGAGGACTTCGCATGATGGCTTTCAAAACCAAGACTGGTAGAGGGTCTTTTGCTTCGTCCACTCCACCCAACCCTTCAGTTCTTTTCAGATGCCTCCAACACAGGTTGGGGAGCCCTGTTGGGGAAGAACGAAACGTAAGGGGAATGGTCGGAAAAGCAGCGCTCTCTTCATATCAATGTGAGGAGCTATTAGCAGTGTTCCTGGGACTTCAGGCGTTCTCTCATCTTGTGACGGGACAGGTGGTAGCAGTTCACGGAGACAACTCCACAGCACTTTCCTACATCAGGAAACAGGAGGGGAATGCGCTCCTTCACCCTTTAACCCTTTAACAAAAGATTCTGTTTATGTGAGCAGAAAAATTTCAAGTTATGCTGATCCCTCGATTTGTTCAAGGGAAAATGAATGTGTTGGCGGACGAACTAAGTCGCCGTCATCAAGTACTGCCGTTAGAATGGACTCTCGATGCGAAGGTCTGCCTAGACCTGTGGAAACTTTGGGGAAAGCCGATGATAGACCTCTTTGCAACTTCGAGGAGCAACCGCCTTCCGCTGTTTTGCTCTCCAGTCCCGGACCCTCTTGCATGGTCAGTCAACGCAATGTTACTAGACTGGTCGGCCTGGAAGTGTACGCCTTTCCCCCGTTCTGTCTAATAAGACAGGTGCTGAACAAAGTGTCATTCCACAGAAATGTTTCTCTGACTAGTCGCTCCATTCTGGCCAAGGAAAGAATGGTTCCCAGATCTCCTCAACTTGCTCGTAGACTTCCCCAGAATTCTTCCGTTAAAGAGATGTCTACTCAGACAACCGCACTTCGAAAGATTCCACCAAGGATTATCCGCTCTGGCACTGACAGGATTCAGACTGTCAGGAGTCTCGTCAGAGCGAAAGGTTTTTTGAAACGAGCTGCAGAAGCTATCGCGAACTGCAGAAGAGATTCTTATTACAGACTATACCAGTCTAAATGGGGAGTGTTTCGAAAATGGTGTAGACAGACTAAAGTCTCTCTTCTGAAACATCTGTGAATGAAATAGCTGATTTCCTTCTTTTCTTAAGGGACGTTAAGCGTTTAGCGCCTTCGACTATTAGGTGATACAGAGCGATGCTGGCTTCAGTTTTTAAATGCAGAGGACTAGACCTATCCACGAATAGTGATCTTTCCGATCTAATTAAATAGTTCGAGACTTCCAAATCGTCAAAGGGTTTGATAGCATGGAATCTCGATACATATAGTTCTTAAACGGCTTTTGGGTCCTCCCTTTGAACCGTTACTTTCTTCGTCTATGAGGAATTTCACCAAGAAGACGTTATTTTTAGTTGCATTGGCATCAACTAGACGAGTTAGCGAGCTACACGCGATGGACAAAAAGGTGGGATTTTCTCAAGGCAACGCAGTTTGCTCCGTGGAGTTCAATTTTCTCGCGAAAAACGAAAACCCTTCTAATCCGTGGCCACGTAACTTCGTTCTCAAGAACCTGACAGACTTGATAGGCCAGAAAGAAGAAGAACGGCTCTTATGTCCCGTGCGGGCATTAAGATATTACCTCCGCAGAACGGAGAAGATTAGAGGTCAATCGAATAGTTTGTGGTGCTCTGTTAAAAATCCCTCTCGCCCTCTCTCAAAAAACGCTATGTCCTTTTTTCTGAGAGAATTAATTGTCGAAGCACATTCTCAAACTAACGACGCAGTGTTTCCCTCACTGAGAGTGAAAGCGCAAGAAGTTCGAGCGGTAGCGACTTCCCTCGCTTTTCAACACAACTTTTCACTATCCGCTATCCTCCAAAGTACCTTTTGGAGGTCTAAATCTGTGTTTGCTACACATTTGAAAGAAAGAAATCGGAGACTGTGTTCGAAGATTGTAAAGTCTCTCGGTCCACTTTCGGTAGCTGGCATGGTGTTGGGAGAAACGACATAGGGGGTTGCTCCCTTTGTTAGCCTATGTTTCGCCTTGTATCAAGGTTGACGAGTTAAAGGGAAGTCTGGGGGTACAATGTTCCTGGAGTACTCACCAGTCATTTTAGTGTTAGTTTTGGTGGGTAAAGGTCTTTATCTCGGTGTAGGTGACAGTTTTTTCATGCTGGTTATTTCTGGTCTTAGCCCAGGGCGAGGGCAATATTTTGTTGTATCTTCATTGAGTCAGCGGTGAACACCATGACTACGAGGGTATTCCACTCCATGTAGAGGCACTCATTGGTCATACTCCAAGCCTTCTACTACGTAAGATGAGCACTGACCAGAGGCAGTATTCTCCTGCAGTAGCTCTCTTACAAGGTAAGGTACAACAGGCACTAATAGTGCTTTTGGGTATACTTTATTTTCAAGAATCATATGTTATTTTTGAATTAAAACTTACATCCACAGCCCCCCATCCTTGCAATGGGTAATCAGCTGTATAATTGTTTGGTAAGACACTGCAATAAAAATGGAATTTTCATTGTAAAATGAAATTTTATTGCATACTTACCGAACAATTATTAATCAAAGCCCTCCCTCCTCCCCACAGGTGGATGGGTGGGCAGAACGAATTTGTTACCTGGGCAGTTGTACCTGTAGCTCCCTCGAGTGGAGGGAGATGACGTCACACAACGTCACCTTCCGCGATGGCGGCGTCACCGCGGAAGTTTTGTGAATCTATTGTCTGCATTCGTAGGGAACCTACAGCTGTATAATTGTTCGGTAAGTATGCAATAAAATTTCATTTTATAATGAAAATTCTATTTTGTAGCTATGTAATATGAAGAAGTATTATAATATTTTTGTTTTTTGTTTTAACATTAAGAGTAGAATTATGGTGTCTTGTAGTGCCATAATTGCAACTTACTTTTACTTACGTATTTCAGATGATTTCTCCGAATTTACCCCTCCAGTTAAAAAGAAGAAGGATGGTCATGACAATCTTGAAAATTCGTCATCACTGAGTAATAAAAGTGACAAAGATATATGTAACAGTAGCCAGGAGTCCAGTAGTGATCATGGCAAAGAAAAAGATAGAGAAAAGAGGCGTGACAAGGAGAGGGATGAAAAACGCAGGGATAGAGACAAGGATAAACGAGACAGGGATCGTGATAGGAGAGACAAAGATCGAGATAAACACAAAAAAAAAGATAAGCACAGAGATAAAGATCGGAGCAGAGAGAGCAGAGAAAAATCTAGTTCTGAAGAAGAGAGACGTAAGCACAAGAAAGATAAAAAGCATGACAAAAAAGACAAGAAGAGGGAGGATAAAGAAAAAGAAAGAATTAATAAAGCAGAAGACGACGACTCTGATTTTAAAGACAGTGTTTCTTCACCTAAGTCCAACAGTCGTGATTTTAAAGACAGTGTTTCTTCACCTAAGTCCAACAGTCGCATTGTGACTTCTACGCAGATTTCTCCAGGGAGAGCATCTCCAAAAAAACGATTGACCGTTGAAGAGAGAATGTTTCAGGTATGTTAAGTACAGTACTAGTAAAATGTCCTGATATACAGCCCTACAAAGATGCAGACCTCTTTTATATGGATGCACCTTAAGTGAAAGCTAGTCCAGTTATCAAAGCTTGTTAGCAAGGTAAGTCACTGGCAGCAAGCAAGTGAGGGGCTTGTGACCCACAGACTCACTTGACTGGCTGCGTGACTTTGTTTTAAAGCCGCACTGTTATACAGACATCTTTACAGCTGTTGGACTTCTAGCATAGTTGCTGTTGTTGTTGTTGAACCAGTTTTTCCCGTTTATAACCTTTTATTGATGGCTCTGGTTTTTCTTGTGATGGTAGTGCCTGACTTTTCACTCTTGGGAAGTTTGATCGGTATAGATTATCAGGATGTGACTTGGTGTGTATGTGTGTGTACAGTAAACTATATCATCTGTAAACTGTGACCCTCATTCTGTTTTATCTTTTTCCTGAGCTCATTAACATATGACATCTTTCAATTGCTTGAAGCATCATTCTTGGTTGCCTGCCTAATGGAAGAAGTACATCTCCAAGAGGAAGAAATCAAGGAAGTTTTGTATTTTTGAGGGTAACACCATTTATCCTAACTACCCTTAAGCAACATTCCCCTACGATGAACCCTGATTCTGCCACTGGAATAGTGTCAGTTTGTTCCCCTATGGCCAGGATTTTGTATGAGAGGATCAGGATGAGACCTGCAAAGGACTTGGCATTTGACCCAAGTGCCCACAAATGTTCTCTGGTGCTGGTAGACACAAAAGAAGGAGGTGTTCTAGAACGTCTCATACTGTCATCGAGAGATCATCAAGCAGGCATACAAGTATTACTTGGTGAAGGTGATGGCTCCATACCACATGCTATAGCTCACGAGTCACTTTAGTGCTCCAGCTTTGGCTTCAAGAAGAACCTCTCAGCCTCCAGAGATGTTGAGGGCAGGCATCTGGCTCTGCCAGACTATCTTACCTCCTCGTACTTCAGGAATGTTGCCCATTAGTTCTTAGACACATTCTTGTTGGGGCCTGTGATGGTTGCTGAACACATTGTGTTGCTGCCCAAGCTTGGTTGAACAGAAAAGCATCTCGCCTAACGTTCATGAAGATAAAGGTAATTTTAAGGAATCTCTTTCTCCTATCCAACAGCTCCAGTCCATGTACACAGTGGTTGGGCTAGATAGCAATAAGTCACATTAGTCTTATCTCTGACTTTCATTTTCAGTAAAGAGGACCTGGTAGAACTTTATCATCTTGTGTATATTGCAATGAAATTGCTACTCTTCAAGCTGGTCTTTTTGTCACACGCTTGGAACTTGGGCTCTTTGAAATTTCCTAGAGCAAGGTTACTAGAAAATTGATGTTGTTAAGGGCTCTGTGAGCTTTGCCCCAATAGTGGGTAGTGCCATCAGTGCACCTCATGTGATGCACTGTAGGCATTTTTAAAGCTCTTTGCAACATCCCTTCGGCCCCTAACTGCAACCCCTTTCATTTCCTTTACTGTATCTGTGTTCATTTTATCTTTCTTCCATCTTACTTTGTACCGTCTCCTAACAATTGTTTCATACTGCAAATGCATTGTTTCCTTCATGTTACGCCTTTAAAACTTCATTTACTCTCAATTTCCCTTTCAACACTGACTATCCTCGTAGGTCCCAGCACAACCTTTGGCCTAAATTTTATGTTAAGGTCCTATTAGCCTTGCCAATACAAATACTGGCTGTGCAGATGTTAATAGGAGTCAACCTTCCCCTATTCTTGTATATGACTGAAAAGTTGGCATTTATTGGAAGGAAAAATAACACCAGCCTTGTTTTTCACACACTACCTCCCACTAAAGAAAGGAATCTCTATGTTTAAGACAAACATTTGTATAATACATAATAGGATCAAATAGCAAATTCAACACCTGACATATTTGGAGACAAGGGGACCCTTTCTCAGCTAGTTTTCTCTCTCTCTCTCTCTCTCTCTCTCTCTCTCTCTCTCTCTCTCTCTCTCTCTCTCTCTCTCTCTCTTTCATGTCACCAGTAATCGTAAATTTTGGAAGAGAAAGTTTCTCATATAACCTGATTTCCATATCTTGCAATATTAGGAGCTACTTAGCCCCCTGTCTGACCAGAACAAGTCATTTAAGCTTATCTTGAATTGAACGATTTGTGTCTAAGAAAGGTAAATTGGGTAGAATATTGTATACAGTACTTTCAATACTGATTTCAAAACAACGTTATCAGAGTGGTTCGGGTGTTATGCATGTGGAGTGTATGAAAATAACGAAACTTTTATGCCTTAATATTTATGAAAATAGTACTCATTCTTGTACTTTGGGTCATGCAGTCATTGATAATATGATGTTTCCAGAGAGAACTTGAAGCTGCACTAGCCATTTCCAAGATTGAAATGAGTGAATCTGCCGACAAACAAGACTTACCAGGAAAGGAAGGAGAGGCAGACATAGCTGGGAAGAATGTAAGTTCTGGGAATTCCAGTGATAAGGAAATTCACAGAAGTCTTGATGTGAATAAGCTAGATTCAGAGGACACAAAAGACATTTCCAAAGAAGAAAAGAACGAAGTACAAGGAGTGGCCACTGATAACACTGTATGCACAGGCAAAGAGAAAGCGGATGAAGAAAATAGAACTGTCACTAAAGAGGGTAATAATATGCCAGAGAGGTCTGCCAGTACAGTGTTTGAAATGGAAGAATCTGAGCCTTCAACGTCGACTGGGATGACAAGTAAAAGACAAAGGAAGAAAGTTGTCTTTTTCGAAGGTACAGTAATGTTTTGAGGTTTATGTTTTGAACAACTACTACATATTGCACCTTTTATGTGATACAAAAGTAGTCATTTTACTTGATTAATTGGCTTAAATATTTAAGACGCATTATTACGGCTTCAAGATATCTGTATGTTTAGTTGAACTTGGGTAGTCATATGAACATCTGTTTGTTTGGCCAGCTTAGAAAGTTTTTCACTCGCACAGCTATACTACGGAAGTGTTTCTGTACCATGCCTATATAAATGTCTTAAAAAATTATGTACATACTTTGTATACATGTGTACGTATATAGAAAAAATTTCAATTTAGTAAAAGGTGCCCTGTGACTAATGGTGTTGTTTTGCCTGGTCTCTTCCCACCTAGCTGTCTGATTTCTTTAACCTGCATCAGATTTCACCTTTCACTTGAAATCACATTCTTCACACGAGCTATATGAGTAAAATAAATAGTAATAAAAGTGAAAGGTGGAAGCTTCAGTATAAAAATTTTTATTTTCTTAAAACTCGGGGTTTATGTCTATATGGTCTTGATTTTTGCTTGCAAATTTGCAACTATGCAGTACAGTTCTAATATTAATCTTTATTCTTTTTATTATAATGCAATATAGATTTTTTGCCAGAATTTTTTTTATATAGTTTCATACAGTAATTTTTTTCTTTGACAGAAAGTGATTCTGAAAGTTTTGATGGCTTTGATACATGTGAGATGTCAGAGGAGAGTGACTTTGCGCCAAGCCCTGTGAAAAAGAATGGAAGGAAAGCTAAGGAAACTAAGAAAGCCAAACTTCCAAAATCTCCTAAAGGATTAGTCAAGGAACAGAATATGAAAAGCAGTCCTGTAAAATCTCCAGGTAGACCGAGATCAACAGCAAAGCAATCTGTAAAAGAAAATACTATGCCAGTTGTAAATGGGACATCTTCTCCAAGAGTGGTTTCTTCCACTATTGCAAAACCACCAGAAATCAAATCGCCTGTTGGAAAGGTGGTTATTAAATCAACCCCAAGAACACCAGAGGTGAAACAAGAACGAAAGACAAAAACTGTCAGCCGTATTAATACTCCGCCAACAGTAGTGGATGCCTCAAAAGTTTGCACTGCTAAGGTTCCTTTCCGAAGTCCTGTTCAGTCTTCCAGTACAGCTACACCAAACTTCGTTCCAAAATCACCTAATCCAATGCAAAGAATAGGAGTTCGATTAGGACTTTCAAGAACAAATTTCAAACCACTACATCCCAAGGCAATAGCCAAATGAATTGGTGTGGAATTCTTTCGTCATACGTGAAATGTATACTGAAATGTACATTGTTTCATGTCTTTTGTATTATAACTAATTTTAATGTTTTGTAAATTATCTGGTTTGAAAGACATGATATTGGGTAGTTTAGGTACGTGGTTCTTCATGTATAAGTTATATGCATGACTGTTGATGCATGTGAATATGCATATCTGGGTTTTAAATGGGAATGAATTGTATTTTTGCAAATTTTGATAGTGTGGAGTGAAGGATAAACGAGAACTTATTTTTCTTCAGTGCAATTTGAAAGTGCACAAGGATCTCTTCTTAAAGCACTGCCACAATGTATGTAGAGTTTTTTACATCAAATTTAAAAATAATGGACTGTATCATTTAAGAACATTTTTTAACAAGGGCTAGAGAAAATATTTGAAGACAGACAGGGTAATAAAAGGTACCTGATCTTTGCAAACACATTACAGTCCTCAGTTCCATATTTTGTATATTTGATATTTACTATTCAGTCATTGAGAACTGGTGCCAGGAATACTTAAGACAACTTTATTACAGTTGTTCAGCTTTAAAGTGTGCAACATTTGAAGCTATAAGTACATAATATTTTTATCTTTTATCAACTTACATAAGGTTTGCTTATTGTAAAACCCATGTTCCACAATTAATATTGGGGACTATGATGTTACTGAGACTGATGCAAAACTTATTGGAGTGTGCTTTTGAAATGGTTAAGCTTTGTTCTTTTGTGGCAGCATGTATAGTATTTTCATTCTGCAATAAACTTACTTTGTTCATCATGTAGTAGAAGGAATGATGTTCTCCTCAAGGAATTTGTTACTGCAAATGTGAAAAAATTTCCCTTGGGTAACCAGTTTTTCTATATAAAAGTATTGATTCTTTTACTTACAAAATTATTAGGCATGGAGAGAATTATTTTAGCAAAAATGTTAGATTATTTTATTATATACTTCACATATTTCTATTTAGATTATTCATTAGCCTTGGCTGCGTTCTCTTAGACATTGTTATGTTAAATATATCACCACCATTTTCAGTCAACAGAATCTTTTAACATTTCCTCCGATTGTAGAGTTCCCCCTTCCCGGGTTTCCCAAACAAAAGGTCCTTGTAGGGGGTTAGTGCCATCAGTGCACCTCATTCGGTGCACTGTAGCCATTACTTAAGGTTCTTTGCAGCTTCCCTTCGGCCCCTAGCTGCAACTACTTTCATTCCTTGTACTGTACCTCCGTTCATACTCTCTTTCTTCCATCTTACTGTCCACCCTCTCCTAACAATTGTTTCATTGTGCAACTGCAAGGTTTTCCTCCTCTAACACCATTCAAACTTTTTACTGTCAATTTCCATTTTGGCGCTGAACGGCCTTAGTTGCCCCAAAAATCTATATAAATCAAATCAAACCAAACAAAAGGGCTTGTTAAGACTTGGTGTTATGAGAATGCAGGATCCATTGGAATGCAAGACACAAGACTCTTGGTCATAGCTATTGGAAGAGTTCCAGTGGAATTAAATAGGAACAAAGAAGAAAAGGATATTACGTATACAGAATATCTAACTAAGGGAGAAAGTGAATATTGGTTCTTGGTCAGTCAGGTGACATAAAAATTAGAGAAGACAGTATTTTGCAATACGACAATGTCGTAAAACCATGATTATCTGCTTACAGTATTATAAGCATCCCTCAGACAGAAAATGGCAGATTTTTGGGAAGGGGATGGTAGAAATAAAATGTTGACATAAAGAAGGCTGTAAGTAAAGTAAAAGAATGGCAAAGCATCGGATGCATCAGAAATATACATTGAAATATTGAAGGTACATGCTATTGTTTTAGTTTAAGCTGGCATTTTGCCATCATGACAGGCTTTTGCTTATAGAGTAGCCTGTAAGAATATCCAGTGATGTGAGGGTGAGAGTTAAGAGATTCTATAGTAATGGATATACCAGTGATGATGGTTGTCAAAAGAGAATTAAAAGGTTTAACAGGCTTGATTGCAACCTATAAGTAGGAGATACAGAATGACAGCAGTGAGTCCTGGCGAGTCATAGACAGCTAGTAAGAGGAAATGAAATTATTTAGGAGGAAAAGTGAAGGTCCTTGCTATAGAGGGAAGATTGGACATAGAAATTCCAAGGCTAAGAGGAGATAAAGCCAAATGACTGAAGAAATCCTGATGGTAAATATTGTTAAACAAAGGAGGTACATTAATGGAATGTGGTGTGTATGAAGTAGTCAGACTTAACAAATCTTTTGTTAAAGATTTTAGAAAGAAAAGCTGGTGAGTGGTTACAAGATTTTTTAAGGGCTGATGAACAGTAATTCAGTTTCATTTGAGCCACAGGTACAGTTCGTGCTGATTTTATTGATTAGGCAAAGAGAAATTAGGTAGGAAAGTTATATGAAACTCCACTGTACGCTTGCAGGTGTAAAGAAGTCATTTGACAATGTGAAGTAGGTAGTATTTTGGTTTTTAAATAATAAGTGCCAGAAAGCCTGGTTAAAATGAAGAACAATGTAAAATAACAAGGAAAGCTGTAATAACAGTCTGTATCATAGCAGAAATTTTGAAAGTTACAACTGGTTTACTAAACATCAGAGATCAGCACTAGGCCCTTTTTTCTTTATACAGGTCACGAATATATTGAGTAAAGGAGTAAAAATCACGGAAATTCATCATATGCAGATGATCTGGTGATCATGACAAGCTGAAGAGGAACTGCTAAGAAGAGTAAGAAAGTGGCAGGAAACTTGTCTGGGTTGGTATGAGGTAAATGTATCCAGCAAGAAGGGAGAGGCCTACATTTAAAATAGGCAGAGAACATCAAAATCTTGGGATCTACTTTGAAGCCAGGAAGAAGGGTGTGAGTCTGAGAGTTAATATAGGATACAAGCAGTTTCTGGGATATGGAGGGCAGAGAGAACGCCAAACTGAAGATAAAGATCTATTGCACCAGTCAGATCAGTGGTGATGCATGGAAGGGGTAGGAACAGAAGCTAGAGGAAACTGAAATAAAGATGCGCTCTCTCTCTCTCTTCTACGTAGACTTCATTGTCGATACAGATTTTGATTTTTAATATCTCCGTTCACTCATAATATAATTCTCTCTCTCTCTCTCTCTCTCTCTCTCTCTCTCTCTCTCTCTCTCTCTCTCTCTCTCTCTCTCTCTCTCTCTCTCTCTCTCTCTCATGTATTACACAGATCATGATACCAATCCAGTCCAGAAATAGCAGCAATATCCGAGCAACAATGGGTCACACTGAGGCAGGAGACCCAATAGATGGACGTTTCGTCGAAGGAAAAGGATTGACAGGCCTTCAATGCCTACTGTCGACTAAAGGCCATTATAATGAACCGTGGCACCCTGGATGAGATAGCTAACTTTATGGCTGCCTGTTGCTTCCTCTGTTTATGCCTTTAAGGAAGGGGGAAATTGCTTGATTGATTAGATTATCTAACGTGAAGGAAACCAGAAGAAAATGAGAACAGAGACGGGCTGCGTCGAGACAGATGATGTCCTTTTCAACTGGAATTCAATTAGTTTCGTTTTATCATGAGAGAGAAATGAAATTCAAGGAATTGCAGGACAACATAATCAGACGCACAGACATGTAGGCCTACGTACCTACAACCAAAGCAATGGGAGAAAGGCAAGGGAGAATTATAAACCAGAAAAAGCAATAGCTTATAATAGCATGTAGCCTATATATGCCAATTAATCATAATCACAATTTCCACTGCCTACAGACGTTTAAACATACTTGAGTCAATAAATAACTCCCAAAAGTTGACGAAATGGGTTAGGTACCTATATAATTTCTGGATGTGAATTAATCAAATTTACACGCCAGCCAATCCAAACTGTCCTTTGTAGTCATCTTTTGCTCTCATTGGTTGAGATTTCGACGCGTGGAGGCCGTTTTTGAGGAGGACTTGACCATATCTCGAACAGGAACAGTATGCTTTCAGTGGTGATATTGGAAGGACGCAGAGTTAGTAACTGAAAGGTAAGACGATTTTTTATTTTTCGAGTTTTGCCGTAAATGTTACACGATAATAAAAATTACCCTTCAGTTAATGACACTAGTAATAATAATATATTATTATGTTCACTATTCTGTAAAAATTTCCTTAACTGATGGGTAACAAAAGAGGAATGTCTGTGTGTAATAATATTTATGGAGAAGTGATCAGACTGACATTTTGCAGGGTAAATAGAAAGAGAGAGAGAAGGGAATCTGATGCATCATCAAACAGACCTATCAACGAAGCACTTTATCCACACCTGATAAGAAAGACTATTCTTGGAGGGTAAAATTGCTAGCCCACCATATACAAAAGTTACTTACAATTACCATGCAATAATAAAGATTTTTTCTTAAAGTCTGTTATAAAAAAATAATAGGACCAAGAGATTATTCTGAGAGATAAAGACAAGGCCTTCATGCATACATATTTAGTCACACACACACACACACACACACACACACACAAAGCTTTGTTTAAAGAAGCATGTATTTCTTTTGACTAATCGAAAGTGCTCTCCAGTTGTTACATTGTATTGTTTACACTGTTCTTCCCATATGGTTAAAAACGTCTTAAACGGAAGTAATTATTATGAGAAGGCCTGATTTTGTGCGCAACTTTGATGTGCAGATTGAAGAAGAGACCTATAAAATCACACAAATTCGTTTCTTGTGGGAATTAGTGTTCTGCATTTCTGTGTATCAGTCTATTTTTTCTTGGATTTGGAGGTGGCAGATTTGACCCCTTAACTTTCAGATGATATGATAAAAATGATGTGAAGCAAATCTAAATAAGTGATTATTTCATCCATATATTTTGCATAATTTTTTTTGCTAAAAAAATTCTTTGTCTTGTCAGCTGTAGCCAAAATGTTTGCAGTTCCACTAGGTGTAATCTCTCTCTCTCTCTCTCTCTCTCTCTCTCTCTCTCTCTCTCTCTCTCTCTCTCCTCTCTCTCTCTCTCTCTCTCTCTCTCTCTCTCTCTCTCTCTCTCTCTCTCTGTCAAGTTTTGATTTATCACTATAATCTTACCCTTAAGATCCTGACCAGACGAAACGTTGCTTTTACCTTGCTGACCATATGCATGTATGTAACTAGGCATTTAAAAAGTCTTGGGATACGTTTGATTGTTTTATTTCAGAGTAATTTATGCATTACCTCACTGAAGTCTACATTTTCAAAAGTTAAAAGTTCGTGCATTGTCCTGGTTGTCTGCTTTGTTTTGTGTTACCCTTACATAATAATATTTCTTCTAGTAAATAGGATATTACTGGAAATCATATTAATTTTATTATAATTTATTATATAATCATAGTATGAAAATATCATTTCAATTGTATGGCTGGAGTTTTAATGGAAGTGACAATAGGCTTTTATTAGAAATCACCAGCAGACGAAAGAGAGTAGACGAATTTTTTACAGGGAAACAGAACTAAAAACAGAGTACGCAAAATAAATTAAATTCTTAAAAGATACTAATAAAAAAAATTTCATCATAATATCATGAATATTGCACATTTCATTTTTAATTTGTTTAATTATAAATTCATTTAATCATAAATATAATTATATCAAAGGCGTTCAAGTTACGCAATGTTGATAAGCTGCCAGTGATCATTTTGTATAAACATTCTCTAATTAATTAACGTACCTTCAGCTAACTAGGCTTAGTAGTTAATTAGTCATTGTTTATCACTTAATTAATTTAGTATTTTGAATAGAGGGAATTTTCGCACAGTATTTTTAAAACCACAGATTACATCATAGGTACTTGCAAGATATCCTTATTTCGTTTAAGGCTTTTTACTGTTCTGGTTTTGACTGGGGTATGTGCTTGTGTAATTACTGGAATGTATTTTCGTTATATTAATTTCCATTCCCAATGCAACGATTTCCACGTTACTATATTTACTTTTAGTCCCGTTGGAATTTGTGAGTGATGTTATGGAGGAGTAATTTTAGTTTATATTTGACAACATCTCCAAAGGTTGTGTGAGAGAGAGAGAGAGATTGGTGGAAGAATGAATGGGAGTGGTTAGATGGCGGTCGGAAGCATGTCTGTTGTGGCACTCTGTAGGTAGTCAATGGAAGTCTGTTACGAGAGTTGTAAACAGTGAGGCGTCTGGTCAAGTCAGTGTTGGGTTTGGCAGCAGTTTTACTTTGGTGTTTCGTTGTTTGGGTGTTATTTGATAGATTTTGGGGTTGTGAAGTTGTTGTGTGCGTGTGTCTGGTCTAGTGGTGAGGTTAAGAAGGTTGGTGGTGCATTTTTCGGTGGTCTGTTAGTGGTGGTTGGGGCAGGGTTGGTTTTGGCGGGTTGTTGTACTGCTGTAAGTCGTGTGGTTGTCGTGTTTTTTCAGGCGGTTGGTGTTCATCTGCATTTAGTTGTTGGGTTATTGAGTTTTTATGGGGTTGTGGGTCCCGGGTGGTTGATTTGTGTTTGGTTGTCGGCGGTGGTTGTGTGTTGGCTAGCCTATAGCCTATATCCAGTGGACGACAGCACAGCCTAGTCCTAGGTATCAGAAGCCAGCGGTGAGTACCTGGTTGTGTTTTTTGTTCTGTATGTAGGTATTGGGGCATATTGTTTCCTGCTGTGTTTTTTTAGTGTTAAGTGGAAAGTGTGATTGAGTGGTTTTGATAGCCAGACAGGTTAAGTTTATGTGGGGAGGTTACTTGTTGTTTGTGATCCCGCCACATTATTTTTTGGCGCCCGAACAGGGACTGTTGGTGTGGCAGCTGCAGGACAATTGGTCTAGGCTAGTGTGTATGAGTGGTGAGAAAGTTTGAGATGGAAGGATTGAGTGAGGTGGAGAGGCTGAAGGAGGAGTTGAGGTTGGAGAGGGAAGTAAGAGGACAATTAGAAGTGGATAATGAGAGGTTAAGGGTAGAGTGAGGAGCTGAAGAGCGAGTTAGAGGAAATGAGAGGAATGCTAAGGAGTGCAAAAGTGGAATGAAAGAAGAAGTGAAAGGAGTGGAAGAGAGAATGGTTGAGAAATGGATGAAAAATTCTTAGGGATGATGAATGCAGTGCAGGAGATGATGAAGGGGTTCATGGGAGAGGGAGCTGTAGGGGTAGGCCTACTGGGTCTTGTGATAGGCCAGAAGTGGTAAAGACAGTGGAAGAGCGAGTGGATGAAACTACGAGTGACGAAGGTGACTTGTTTGTGGTAGGTAAAGGGAAGAAGGGAAGAGACAGGATAAGGATAAACCTGAGGACAAGAATAAGAAGGGGGCTGAGGAAAAGAAGACGATTAAGGGGGGAAAGGTTAAGAAGGATGACGGACAGGATGAGACTAGGACTGAATACATTGGGGAAAGGGCTGAGAGTGATTTGGTATAGCGGTGAGTGGAAACAGGTGGGTAGAAAGAAGGGTAAGAAGAGCGTAATGAGGAGCATGGATGTTAGTATGGAAGTTGATTCCCTATATTCGGACGAGGTTAAGAGGGATCAGAATGGTAGTAGCGAAAGTGAGAGTGAGCGGGAAGTACGAAAGGCTGTATATATGAGAGAGATACCTAGATGTGCACAATACGAGGAATATGGTAGTAGGGACATAGGGGATTTTTTTAAGGAATATGAGAGGTATTGTGAGGCAAAGTATGGGGATAATAAGAGAGTCTGGGCAAGAGAGTTGGGTGGCTTTTTGACGGGATTTTTGTTGAATATGTATGGGGTAATGATGAGTGTAGGGAATGTGCCGTATGAGAGTGTGAAAGCGAGGATTGTGGAATCAGGCGAAGAGGATAAGGAGTAGTGTTATAGGAGATATGGAGAAAACGATGGTTTTGATGAGGTAAGAATGAATGTTGGTGAGTCGTTGTCAATGTATTTGGTGCGCAGGTTGGAAACATTAGGCCAGGAAAAACTTGTTTGGGATGAAGGGTATAAAAATGAGTGTAAAGAGTTAGTGAGGAAGTTGTTGGCGACTGTGCCTGAGAGTGTGTATGAGTTTGTAAATCTGAAACGTAAGGAGAAAATGCGATGGACGAATGAAAGGTTGTCGTGGAACGACATTTTGGAAATAGTAGAGGATTATGAGTTGGATAGGTGTATGAAAGAGAGTAGAAGTGTTAGTTTGTTCCGATACGTAATACAAACCATCGGTCCTTTAACAATAGGAAGTAGCTAGCGGCAGCTGGAACGGTCGTAAGCTTCGAACAAGGGGAGAACGGTAGTTAACTGCTTGTCCGACAGTCGCGCGCCGCGCGACTGGGAGGTAAACAAATCACTTTTGCTTTCGGCCGCGGGTGTGAAGGACGTGTTCGTCATCGCTCTCTGCCCGCTTCATCGTCGTATGCTTTGTTTATATTGTGTTTGTTCCGATACGTAATACAAACCATCGGTCCTTTAACAATAGGAAGTAGCTAGCTGCAGCTGGAACGGTCGTAAGCTTCGAACAAGGGGAGAACGGTAGTTAACTGCTTGTCCGACAGTCGCGCGCCGCGCGACTGGGAGGTAAACAAATCTCTTTTGCTTTCGGCCGCGGGTGTGAAGGACGTGTTCGTCATCGCTCTCTGCCCGCTTCATTGTCGTATGCTTTGTTTTATATTGTGTTTTCTACTAATGGTTTTGTTTTGACTTGAAATGAAACTGTAAGTACACTGTTTTCATTTTCATTACTTAATTATGAACCAACATGGAGTTAATCGCCGTAGATGCGGCGATTTTCCTCTATTTTCATGAATTGAACCCTTGAATTATGCCTCGGTGCCGAGGGCGGGCGCGCTCGCACCGAGTCATGTATTTTGGGCGAAAGTGTGTAATTGAAAAATGTAAGTACTCTTTTCATTATATGTTTGCCCTGTGCGTTCGTTACCGAGAGTGTGTTTGCGCTCGGCACGAGCCTTTTAATTTTGTATAATAGAATGCAATGAAAGTGGATTCGCAATTGCAATATTCTTTTCATTTTCATTTATTTATTTGCATGAAATTTAATTTTATTGTAGTGTCTTACCGAACAATTATAGAGCCGTGATTTCCACGAGCGGCAGGATACTAAATTCAAATTTAGCGCGTCGGCGTCGCCAACACTGGTGGTGATGACGTCATCTCCCTCCACTCGCGGGAGAACCAGGTACAACTGCCCAGGTGAATCCAATTCTTTTCCTGCCGGCGTCCGGTGAACATCGGTGGTCGGTGCGGTTGGATGACTTTGCTTCGCTTTTTTTTCTGGTGGAATTGATCTTCGGAATTGGTGAAGTACTCTTTTTTTTGGCGTTGTTGTTATTTTTGCTTTTTATTTAGGCGTTGCCATGTCGGATTCTAGTCCGTCGGGAGTTAGGTTTTGCATCTCAGGATGTAAAACTAGATTATCCAAGTTAGAATATATTCTCACACTAAATGTGTTAAGTGTAGGGACAGGTTTGTTCAGCAGATCGAACATGTAACGAGTGTAGTGTTGGACTGATTCTCAATGGAAGTTTTTTAGTTCATACTCGGAGAAATTAGCTAAAGACAGAATTAGAAAAGCAGCGCTTAGGGAAAGTAGACTTAGCTCTGCTTCGTCTTGCGATGCATCTGTTCCTTCTGTTTCTCCTCAAATTGTTATGTCTCTCCTTTAACTACACCTCCTATTCCTCCTACTAATCCCACTTCTCCGGCTTCCCGTGTAGTTTCTTCCGACACCATTGCCAGTCTGGAATCGAGGTTAGATCAGAAATTTTCGGTACTAGCGAATACGGTTTTGCAACTTGGTAATTCAGTTAAGACGTTTTTGGAGAAAGCGACCTCAGGTCAAGATGTAGTTGAGGGTGCGGTCTGTCTGGTCCTGACACGTCTCCTAGACAAAGGTCACTGTCCAGCTCCCCCGCACCGGGGAGAAGACATACCGGAAGTCCAAGGGAGTCGATCGGGATTTGCCCACAGACAGGCGCCTCTCTTGTTGAGCCTGTTGCGCCTCAACAGGGCTCGGTTAAGCGTTGGAAAGGTGTTGCGGTCAGACGCCTTTCGAATGATTCAAGCGATTCGTCTCCGGTCGCGCGGCGCTCTTGGCGAGATTCGCCCGTTTCGCGTCCCTTAAAGAGGCGTTCAGGCGCCGATTCTTCGCCTCCTCCAGTCAAGCGGTATAAGGAGCCTGAGAGTAGGGTTGCGCCCGCGGACGTTAGCGCTCGTTTGTCGCCTCAATCTGTGCCTTTTTCGGCTCCATCTACTAGTAGAGATTGTGGTTTTAGCGCTGTAGCTAGCAGTTCTAAGGGTGTTTCTTTAGGCGCTTTTTCGTCTGTTACGCCTGATGCGCCTGTTTCGCCTCGAATTTCGGCGGCTCCGAGCGAGGCGCAAGTAGTTTTTTCGCCTCCTGCTGAACATTTAGGCTCTTCCAAGCCTACGTTAACTGTTTTTGATTCGTCTCTGGCGCCTTTGCGCAAGCAGTTAGAGATGTTAACCAACTGGATGAATGAGTCCAAGGGTGGTTCGAAACCTTCAGTTGTTCCGATACGTAATACAAACCATCGGTCCTTTAACAATAGGAAGTAGCTAGCGGCAGCTGGAACGGTCGTAAGCTTCGAACAAGGGGAGAACGGTAGTTAACTGCTTGTCCGATCGTCGCGCGCCGCGCGACTGGGAGGTAAACAAATCACTTTTGCTTTCGGCCGTGTGTGGGAAGGACGTGTTCGCCATCGCTCTGCCCGCTTGTCGTTTGCTTCAATTCTTGAGTATTTGGTTTCTATTTCTGTGTATCAGGAGTGATAGTAAGTACTTTTTTCTCTATTTCAATTGATTACAATGAGTGAATCAGAGGAAATTGAAATTTCACCGCGCCCTCCAGTCGCCCGTAGAGTGTGTCCCGGGCTGGAGGACGTAAATGTGGGGGGTTCAGGTCCTTTGTGGAGGTGGACCCCCACGAGGTTTGTTCTCGTTGTCGAGGGCGAGAGTGCTCTCGTAACGAGCCATGTATGGTTTGTATGGATTGGTCCGAGGCGCAGTGGGTGCTGTACGAGGGCAGGAAGAGACTTAGGCCGGCCAAGAAGTCATCGGAAAGTCCAGTGACTCCTTTGGTGACGGACACTTCGTCCTCTTTCCTGCCTCCCGGCCAGCCCCCACGCTTTGCGCCTTCCCCTGCGGGGGGGGTAGCGGAGTCCGTCTCCTCTCTCGATCCGTCGAGTGTGGAGGAGGGCGCCCGCTACCCGGACGTACAGTTGTATTCGGGGTCTTCTGTCCGCTCTGGGGGGGGAATTTCGCCCCCCAGGCGCGGGGAAGCCCCTCCTATTAACCCGACTCTTGCTTCCGCAGGTGTGCCAGCAGCGAAGGACGACTTGGGACAGGTGTGGGAGTCGCTGGGACTGCAGGGAGTGCCCAGCATCCAAGGGTTGCTGCAGCGGTTGGCGGGGTCGGCCGTGGTCACTCATGGTGCGGTGACCACCACGACGACCACATTAACTACCCCTGCGTATGAGATGCCACCACATCTTGTATATACGCCTCACATAATGTCGGTGACACCCACGGTGGCAGTACAAAAACCAATTGCCGCCGTTCCAAAGAGGACGATGCCACCACCACCTGGATTTTTTCCTTTGCCGACCCCGGACTTCCGCTGCCCCAAGAGTACCCCCCCTGGACCTGCCGCCAGTGCCACGGATGTCGGTGACTGTCGACAGGACGCCTGGCTCTCCCTTAGTACCTGCCGTGCCTGCCGTACCTGTGGCCGCTCCAGCGACTCTTTCCTTTTCAGGTACACATTCAATTTCAGATGTTCCTGCTGTTCCTGCTGTTCCCGGACCTGTTCCTGCCGTTCCCGCTGCTGGTGTTGCTGTAACAGTCTCAGGTCCTTCCGACAGGTGCAGTCGGCCCTGTTGCTTCGGCAACTGCCCCGGCTCCCTCCTGGATGGAAGACCTGACGTCTGTCCTGCGGAGCCTGGCGAAGAAGAAGAGGAAGAGGAAGAAGGTGTCGTCGTCGTCTTCATCGTCTTCTTCGTCGTCTGCTGCCTCTCCTTCCCCTTCGACTTCTAAGGCCAAACAGCCGAAGAAGAAGAAGGTTGCCTCCTCCCCCCCTAAGAAGACTCCTTCGGGATCTTCTAAGGGCCCGGCTCGCACAGGCGAGCTGGGGAGCTCTTCTGCTGGTCCTCCTGTTCCTTCGGGTGCGGGGCCCGTCGCTTCTTCTGCAAAGAAGAAGTCGACGGGGACCAGAGGTGCATCAGCTTCGGCTGGTGCGTCCTCACCTGGTGCTAGTGGTTCTGCCGCTAAGCCAGGTTCCGTCTCGGCTGCTTCTCGTTCGCGAGAAGCACCGAGTGGACGCTCTTCTAGGACCGTCCAGCCAAAGTTTCGACGACCGAGCTCGCTCGCCGTCAAAACAGCGGCACGGAGCAGAAGACTGGCGAGAGTCGTGCACAACGACTCTCGCCAGGCCACTGGACGCTCTCGCAGCGACCAGCCGGCTGCTCGGGCTGACGTGACGGTCACTGACCGGCCACGGGTTGAGGCGAGGAAGGAGTCCCCACGGCCGCCGGTACCAGCCACGGCTAGTACCAGCGGTTTGACGCGCCGAGAGGACGCTGGCCGGTCTCGACGCGAAAGGGAGCCTAGCAGGTCACCCGTCCGCCGCCCCCGATGGGACCGGGCGGAGACGGTGACCAGCGGCAGCTCGCCTGACGCTAGGAGAAGCGGTCTCGACGTTCTCAGCCGAGCCAATCGCCCCAGGCGAGCGGCGACGCTAGGCCTGCTGCTAGACCGTCAACCGCGGGTTGACGATCGGCAGCACCCTCTACGCACGCTGGTCCTGCCGCGAGCGCGGGGGGAGCGTCAGGTCTGCCTCTCCTATACCTTCAACCTCCTCGGGCTATAACGGAGGAGCGAGGTACCAAGGAGCGATCACGAGAGGTGCGCCGCTCGTGACCCAGCTATGACGCCGTACGGCTCAGGCACGGTCTTAGGACCGACCAGGAGTACGCGCAAGTAGTTGTGAGGCGACCGTCAGGGGTCTGTCGCTGTCTCCCCTTCTGAAGGAGGAGTATCGAGGGATATGCTCTTGTTGGAGGGACTGGACGGTCCTACTCCACAGACGCTGTGACGCCCGAGATACAGAGGAACTTCGCGGAAGTCATTAAGCTGATGCGTCTGCATAATGGCCCTCGCGAAGGATCGCCGCTACCACCATCAGAGCCCACGTCCCGGCTCGAGTCATTTTGGGGTCCCAAGAGGGAGCCCAAAATGATGATGGGGTTGCCACGATCAGAGCTTGCGGACTCAGTCCTGGATCAGGTGGAGAATCTCGTCTCAGGACGGGAGGACTCGCTAAAATCCGGACGGTCCTCTAAGCTGCTTCCTCCTCCTCTACAGCGGCAGAGGCGTTTCTACGTTGCCATCAGAAGACCCATACTGCCGAAACAGGTTAACCCGGAGTTAGCGAGGCTGACTCCAGGTGTGTCCCTGCAGCAGCTCCTGTCGGAGAACCTATGGTTCTCGCACAGGAGGCACTTTGCCCTGGAATCTACCGCTATGGCAGCATTCCAGGCAGTTTCCTGGTTGATTTGTGGTCCCTCCCTCAAATATCCAAGGTGGCGGCCGGCTCCGTTCTGCTCTCGAAGACGACGCTTCCTCAGGAGACTGTGCCAGTCTGGAGGAAGAGCAATCTCTTACCTCGCCCATCAGACTGCTAACCTGTGGGCCAACTTGGTTCTTCGGCGTTAGGGACGCAGTCCTTACACCCGAGTGACCAAGGGGGCTGGGCGTGAGGCGGCACTCGGGCTAAGAAATGGACCTCTTAGGAGTTCCCCACCCCAGCTCTCTTTCCTGGAGAGATGGTGGACGCTGCGGTGGAACGGCGGCGCAACTGACGAGAGTGACCGCTTAGTCCACCAGGCAGTCTCGAAGGTTTTCTGGGCAACCTCGAGTAACTGCGGCCAAACCAAAGAGCTTGGCTAGCGCTTCCACGGCGGCGAAGACGGTTGCACCGTCCAAACCCCGTGCGAAGACTCCAGCTGTTTCAACTTCTGCGAGAGGAGGCCGCAATCAGCCCTCCTCCCATCCCATCCTTTCCCCGAGGAAGTGCTGGAAAGAAGTCGAAACGAGGAGGGAAACGCTAGGGACGGCGTTCCCCCCTAACACCTGCTGCCGGAAGTGGGGGGGTGCCTGGCGAGCCATTGGGCGACTTGGCAGCGCTACGGCGCCGAGAACTGGATAGTAGACGTCCTTCGGGAGGGATATATACTACCCTTCGAGTCTCGGCCCCCCCTCATCTCCAAACCGGTCCATCTACAGACCTATGTCCGGGGATCAGCAAAGGACAACGCTCTTCGACAGGAGATCAAGACCATGCTGGCGAAACGAGCTGTAGAAATCGTGGAGGACCAGTCACCAGCTTTTACAGCCGCCTCTTCCTAGTGGAGAAGGCATCGGGGGGCTGGCGCCCGGTGATAGACCTCTCTCCCCTGAACCGCTTCGTTCGCACGACGCGGTTCACGATGGAGTCGGCACGCTCAGTGCTCGACTCGATCAGGGGGAACGATTTCATGCTTTCGGTGGACCTGAGGACGCGTAATTTTCAAATCCCATCATCAGTCCTCCAGAAAGTACCTCCGCTTCATCTTCGACGGGACGTGTACCAATTCAGGGCACTTTGTTTCGGTCTCTCAACCGCCCCACAGGTGTTCACCGCGAGTGTTCACTCTGGTGTCGGCTTGGGCCATTCGAACGGGATACGTCTTCTGAGGTATCTCGACGATTGGCTAGTCCTGGCGAGCTCCCGCTCGCAGTTGCTACAGGACAGAGATCGACTCCTCAAGTTTTGTCGCGATCTGGGGATCGTGATAAACTACGAGAAGTCCGATCTCGAACCCAAGCAGAAGATGAAGTACCTGGGTATGCTGATAGATACGGTAGCAGGGCAAGTCTTTTCCCGCAGACTTGCGTATCAGCAAATTCAGGGAGGCAGCCGGCCGGTTCCTGTCGCGGCAGGAACAGGCAGCACAGCAATGGCAAGTCGTGATCGGCCATCTGTCGTCACTCGAGAAGTTAGTCCCTCACGGGCGTCTTCACCTGCGGTCTCTCCAGTGGAGGCTAAGGGAGAGTTGGTCTCAGGCCAAGGATCCTCCTTACTTTCCCGTGGCTATCACGGACAGGTGAGGCAGGACCTAGCCTGGTGGCTCGACGACAAGAACCTCTTAAGAGGAGTTGCCCATACGCACCCTCCCCCCCCGGAGATGCTTCTGTTCTCAGACGCATCAACCGAGGGGATGGGGCCACACACCTGGAGGAGTTGCTGACTGCAGTGTGTGGGACCATCACGAGAAGCACCTTCACATCAATGTCCGGGAACTCAAGGCGGCGTTCAACGCTCTCCAAGAGTTTCGGGACCGCTTGGTGGGACACTCAGTGGTGTGATGTGCGACAAACACCACAGTAGTGGCATATGTCAACAAGCACGGGGGCTAGTGTCTCTTCCGCTCCATCAGTTGACGGTGCAGGTGCACGAGTGGGCCACGGCTCACTCGATAGAGCTGTCAGCACGCTACATTCCAGGCAAGAGGAATGTAGTAGCAGACAAGCTCAGTCGTCGGGATCAGGTGATAGGGACCGAATGGTCTCTACACCAAGATGTGGCGGAAAGGCTCTTCAACCTGTGGGGGCGACCGGTCGTAGACCTGTTCGCCACCCGGCACAACAGGAAGATCCAGGTGTTCTTCTCGCCGTGCCGGACCCATGGGCAGCTGCAGAGGACGCTCTCCAACACCCCTGGGACAACCTCTTCGCTTACGCCTTTCCTCCCTTCTGTCTGATTCGGAAAGTGATCAGTCGAGCGCTGATCACTCCAACCTCAGAATGATCCTGGTGGCTCCCAAAACGGCCACAAGCCGTTTGGTATCCGGACCTGCTGCTCTTCTTGCAGACGCACCGAGAGAGCTACCCAACTGGCACAACCTTCTAGCCCAGCCACACGTAGAACGGTAACCACCGCGCAGTCCAGTCCCTTCAACTTCACGGCTGGCTGTTATCCACCATCTCTTGCGAACGAGAGGCTTTTCTCGTAGCGCAGCAACAGAGATGGCTTGGCCACATCAGACAGTCCTCTGCAGCTGTATACCAGGGGAAGTGGGCCGTCTTCTGTGGTTGGTGTCGTAGACAGGGTTTGTCTCCTCTCAGAGCCACTCTTCAGCAGGTAGCGGATTTCCTCGTGTTTCTTCGCCGAGAGAAGCTCCTCTCAGTACCCACAGTTAAAGGATATAGAGCAGCACTGCGCTCGTCCTAAAACTGAGGGGACTGACACTCACGAATTCGTTCGAGATATCCTTGCTAATGAGGAGCTTCGAAAGGTCTTGCCCACCCAGGAACTCAGGCCCCCTGCGTGGGACGTGACTCTCGTCCTTAGGAGTCTGACTCGAACACCGTTCGAGCCACTCCGAGAGTCGTCAGACATGGGATCTACCCTCAAGACCCTCTTCTTGCTGGCCCTGGCATCGGCGAAGAGAGTAGGGGTAACTACATGGCCTTTCTTATGATGTTAACATACCAGAGGCTGGGGATCTGTGACGCTCGATTCGTCGCCCCCAACTTCGTAGCTAAGACTCAGATCCGTCGATCCCTGACGACAGGTTCGAGTCTTTCACGATCCCCTCCCTGCTGGACTTTACAGATAACGATACGGATGAAGATGCTGCTTTGTCCTGTGAGGGCGCTACAGCGCTATCTGAAGAGAACTCGACATCTCAGGCCTGAGTGTCGACGCCTCTTCGTTAGCAACTGGGGTCACCAAGAAAAGAAGTCTCCAAGAACACGCTTTCTTTCTGGCTACGTGAGGTGATCAGGAGAGCGTACGAAGCTGATGGTAGCGACGACATCCGTACGCTCCGACCGAGAGCCCACGAAGTCAGAGGTATCGGACCCTCCTTAGCG
>NC_087215.1:72157068-72173354 GCF_015104395.2 Macrobrachium nipponense | reverse complement strand
CACTAGAAATAATAATACATTATTATGTTCACTATTCTGTAAAAATTTCCTTAACTGATGGTAACAAACAGGAATGTCTGTGGTGTAATAAATATTTATGGAGAAGTGATCAGACTGACATTTTGCAGGGTAAATAGAAAGAGAGAGAGAGAGAGAGAGGAATCTGGTGCATCATCAAACCTTAGTCGACTGCCCACCATATACAAAAAGTTACTTACAATTACCATACAATAATAAAGATTTTTTCTTAAAGTCTGTTATAAAAAATAATACGACCAAGAGATTATTCTGAGAGATAAAGACAAGGCCTTCATGCATACATACTTAGTCACAGACACACACACACGCACACACAAAGCTTTGTTTAAAGAAGCATTGTATTTCTTTTGACCTAATCGAAAAGCAGTTGTTACATTGTATTGTTTACACTGTTCTTCCCATATGGTTAAAAACGTCTTAAACGGAAGTAATTATTATGAGAAGGACTATTTTTGGGCGCGACTTTGGTGTGCAGATTGAAGAAGAGACCTATAAAATCATACAAATCCGTTTCTCGTGGGAATTAGTGTTCTGCATTTCTGTGTATCAGTCTATTTTTCCTTGGATTTGGAGGTGGCAGATTTGACCCCTTAACTTTCAGATGATATGATAAAAACGATGTGAAGCAAATCTAAATAAGTGATTATTTCATCCACCTATATTTTGCATAATTTTTTTTTTTTAAAAAAATTCTTTGTCTTGTCAGCTGTAGCCAAAATATTTGCAGTTCCACTAGGTAATCTCTCTCTCTCTCTCTCTCTCTCTCTCTCTCTCTCTCTCTCTCTCTCTCTCTCTCTCTCTCTCTCTCTCTGTCAAGTTTTGATTTATCACTATAATCTTACCCTTAAGATCCTGACCAGACGAAATGTTGCTTTTCCTTGCTGACCCTATGCATGTATGTAACTAGGCATTAAAAAGTCTTGGTATACGTTTATTGTTTATTTCAGAATAATTTATGCATTACCTCACTGAAGTTTTTACATTTTCAAAAGTTAAAAGTTCGTGCATTGTCGTCTGCTTTGTTTTGTGTTATCAAAAGTACTTCAGCTAAAACCCTTACATAATAATATTTTATCTAGTTAATAGGATATTACTGGAAATCATAATTTTATCATAATTTATTATATAATCATAGCATGAAAATATAATTTCAATTGTATGGCTGGAGTTTTTAATGGAAGTGACAATAAGCTTTTATTAGAAATCACCAGCAGACGAAAGAGAGTAGACGAATTTTTTTACAGGGAAACAAGACTAAAAATAGAGTACGCAAACTAAATGAAATTCTTAGAAGATACTAATAAAAAACTTTTCATCATAATATCATGAATATTGCACATTTTATCTTTAATTTGTTTAATTATAAATTTGTTTAATCATAAATATCATTATAGCAAAGGCGTTCAAGTTATGCAATGTTGATAAGTTGCCAGTGATCATTTTGTATAAACATTCTCTAAGTAATTAACGCACCTTCAGCTAACTAGTCTTAGTAGTTAATTAGTCATTGTTTATCACTTAATTAATTTAGTATTTTGAATAGAGGGAATTTTCGCACAGTATTCTTAAAACCACAGATTACATCATAGGTACTTGCAAGATATTGCCATTAACTGTTTATCCTTATTTCGCTTATAGCTTTTTACTGTTCTGATTTTGACTGGGGTATGTGCTTGTGTAATTACTAGAATATATTTTCGTTATATTAATTTCCATTCCCAATGCAACGATTTCAACGTTACTATATTTACCTTTAGTCCCGTTGGATTTTGTGAATGATGTCAAATATTATTTTACATAACAACTTAATAAAAGCTCTAAGAAATATATAATTTTCGAAAAAATATAACAGCCTCAGCTATTCAGTGATATAATTTATTTTTTCCTTAAGTATATTGAACGAAGATTAATATTTAACGAAATTTTAAATATCACGTCGTGTTTTACTTTTACCGAGCTTCAACCTTGATCATTCGTATTGCTGTTTATTTTACCAAACTCTAATGGCAACATACCTTGAAGTTTTATCACTTTTAGACAAATCACACAGGCAATAGTGCTTATTACTACTAAATAATAATCTAATTTAAAACAATGTTTATTAAGAGCTTATCAAAAAATTATAATATTTTTATTTGCAAAATTTATGAAGCTCAGACAATAGCTATTTATCGCCAAAGCCAGAATTATAAGAGTTGCTATGTAATGCTTTAATTTTTATAGATTTTAGCAATTTTCGGACATCAAAATGAATAAAATTTATGATAAAAGAAAACAAGAATGTACTTTTAATATTTTTGTTATATCAATTTAGTAAATATTTCCATCTTACTAAAATCCAAAGGTTAACCCTTAAACGCCGAATGGACGTATTAAACGTCGAGTCAAAATCTCCCCCGATTGCCAAATGGACGTACCATACGTCGACTCAAAAAAGTTTTTTTAAAAATTCGCGGAAAAATACTTATAGGCCTACCAGCCGAAAACTTTTGAATCACGCGCCTTGGGCGATGCTGGGAGTTCACGGATCAAGGCGTTGTTTTGTTTACAATCGCTACGCAGGCGCGCAATCATGAATTTCTTTCTTATCGCACTAAAGAGTATAAGTGACACATCTCAAAAATTATTTCATCACTTTGACATAATTTTTGCACCATTTTAAATTATCCGTTACATGAAGTATTATATATGAAAATGTGCGCAATTTCATTTAAAATACAACAAAAAAATACTCATGATTGTAACTTTTATCAGTTATGAAATATTTCCATATAAATAACGATAAGTGCCACAATTTCAACCTTCGGTCAACTTTGACTCTACTGAAATGGTAAAAAACCGCAATTGTAAGCTAAAACGCTTATATTGTAGTAATATTCAACTATTTACCTTAATTTTGCAACAACATTGGAAGTCCTAGCACACATTTCGATTTATGGTGAATTTATGAAAAAACTTTTACCTTACGTCCGCGCGGTAACTCTTCCGAAAAAATCATACATGCGATTGTGGTAATGTTTGCACCATTTTAAAATTAGCCGTTACAATAAAGTTTTATATATGGAAATGTGTGCAATTTCATGCACAATACAACTAAAAACAACCCATGGTGTAGCTTTTGTCAGCTTTGAAATATTTTCATATAAAAATGATAAGTGACAAATTTTCAACCTTTGGTCAATTTTTGACTCTACCGAAATGGTCGAAAAACGCAATTGTAAGCTAAAACTCTATATTTAGTAATATTCAATCATTTACCTTTATTTTGTAACAAATTAGGAAGTCTCTAGCACAATATTTAGATTTATGGTGAATTTATGAAAAAAATACATTTCCTTACGTCCGCGCGGTAACTCTTCTGAAAAAAATCATACGTGCGATTTGTGGTAATGTTTGCACCATTTTAAATTAGCCGTTACATAAAGTTTTATATATGAAAATGTGCGCAATTTCATGTAGAATACAACGAAAATAAATTGAGGTTGTAGCTTTTCTCATTTTTGAAATATTTGCATATAAATCCCGATAATAGAAAAAAACCACGTTTGGTCAAATTTGACTCTACCAAATGGTAAAAAAACGCAATTATAAGCTAAAATCTTATATTTTAGTAATATTCAATCATTTACCTTCATTTTGCAACAAATTGGAAGTCTCTAGCACAATATTTCGATTTATGGTGAATTTATGAAAAAAACTTTCCTTCCTCCCCCGCGTCGGATTCTCCGCCATAATCGCGAATTGCGTACATCGCATTCTTCGAAAATTTGCTCCGTTTCATATTAGCAATTTCATTGAGTTTTATATAGTAAAATGTGTGCAATTTCCATGTAGAATAAAAGGAAAAATATTTGAAGGTTGTAGCTTTTCTAATTTCCGAAATAATTGCATAAATAAAAAATTATTAAAAAATTTCGACATTTTGGGTCATTTTTAACTCGTCGGAAATGGTCAAAAACTGCAATTGTAAAGCTAAAAACTCTTACAGTATCATAAATATTTCAATCATTTGTATTCATTTTGAAAACAAATTGGAATCTCTAGAACAATATTTAGATTTACGATGAATTTTTTGAAAAAAAACATTTTTTTTACGTCCGCACGTTACGAATTCATACATCATTTTGTGATAATATTTTTCTGGTGTTGCTTTTATTGTTTTACCAAATGTATTATATATCAAAATGATGCAATTTAGTGTACAATACAACGAAAAAAGAAAACTCGTGTTAGCTTTTACTGGTTTTTGCACAGCGTGATTTTAATACAATTATGTATGAAATTTCTTTTTTTCTTTTTTTTTTGCTACCATATATTGCATTCATTTACATATGATAATGATATTTATTTTCATTTCTGATGATTGCATACTAAACATCAGGCAATGACAAAAAAAAGAGCCAAAAACTGAACTCTTAATCTTCAAAGCTAAGCGCGCTGTGATTTTTTGAAAAAAATTATTTTTTCCGCTTCCGCGCTCACCAAAACGGCTCCCGCATTCGGGGGAGTTTTCGATTTTTACCGCTTCGGCGTTTAGGGTTTAATCTTGTACAGCAAAATAGTTGTCAGTTATTATTTATTATTTATTTTTTATTAGTTACCCTAAGTGTCACCTAGATGGCAGACAGGCAGATGCTGTCACTAAAGTAAAAAAGCCGAAGATCTCCCCACGACGCCCTACGAACCTGGCACGGTCCTCGGATTGACTAGATCGTAGCGCAAGTGGCAGGAGGAGACCATGAAGAAGGTCTGTGGTGGTTCTCCTGTGGAAGAGGAGGTTCTCGGGAGGCGTTCTTCATGGACGGCTTGATGGCCCGTCTCCGCAGGATGCAGTCACTCCCGAGATCCAGAGGTCGTTTTCAGAGGTTATTGCGCCGATTCGTCGGCACAATGACCTCCGCTCCCACCGTCCGAGTCCAAAATCGGGTTTGGAGTCTTTCCGGGGTCCCAAAAAGGACCCAGGACACGGTGGGTCTGCCGCGATCAGCCTTGGCCTGAGCAGTACTGAGCCAGGTGGACGCTCTTGTCTCCGGACAGGAGGGTTCGCTTTTGTCCGTAGGTCATCCAAGCTCCTTCCCCCGCCTCTGCCACGACAGAGGAGATTCTACGTGCCTTCAGATCCTCTGCTGCCCAAACAAGTTAACCCGGAGCTAGCTAGGCTAACTCCGGGGGTGTCCCTGCAGCAGCTCCTGTCGGAGAACTCTGGTTCTCGCAGCAGAGGCACTTGCCTTGGAATCTACCGCTATGGCAGCATTCCAAGCAGACTCCTGGCTCGACCTGTGGTCCTCACAGTGTCGAAAAACCGCGGCCTCCTTTGGGGAACATCACTCCTGAAGGGACCCGGCTTTGTGAGACTGTGCAGTCTGGAGGTAAGGGCCAATCTCTACCTGGCCCACCAGACGGCTAACCTGCGGGCCAAACCTGGTTCTTCAGCGTAGTTAAATTTCCTCACCCGAGTGACCAGGGTGGATGGGCAAGAGGCGGCATTGGGTCTTCGCAACGGACCGGTGCGGAGTTCCTCCTCTCTCTTCCCCAGAGAGATGGTGGGACGCTGCGGTGAACAATGGTGCACTGAATGACAGTGACCGATCTGGTCCACCAGGCAGTCTCGAAGGTGGCTGGGCAACTCGGCGACTGCGGCTAAGCCTAAGAGTTTTAGCTAGCTCTTCCTCTGCGGCCAAGACGATTGCTTTGTCGAAGCCCAGAGGAAAGACTCTGCCTTTGACTTCTTCAGTAAGGAGCGACCGTAACCAGCCCTCCTCCCAGTCCTTCTCTCGAGGAGGATCTGGGAAGAAGAAGCCGAAGAGAGGCGGGAAATGCTAGGGACGACGTTCCCCCTCACCTGCTGCCGGAAGTGGGGGGTGCCTGGCGAGCCATTGGGCAACTTGGCAGCGCTACGGAGCAGAGATCTGGATAGTGAACGTTCTTCAGGAGGGATATTTACTACCCTTCGAGTCTCGGCCACTCCTCACCTCCAACCCGGTCTATCTTCAGACATACGTCCCTGGTTCGACCAAGGACATAGCGCTTTGGCAGGAAGTAGAAGCCATGCTGTGGAGATCATATGGGATCAGTCGCCGGGCTTCTACAGTCGACTTTTCCTGGTGGAGAAGTCCTCGTGGGGCTGGTGCCCGGTGATAGATTTCTCTCCCTTGAACCGATTCATTCGCCAGACTTGGTTCACGATGGAAACAGCATGATCAGTGCTCGATTCCATAAGGGAGAATTACTTCATGCTTTCTGTGGATCTGAAGGACGCGTATTTCCAGATACCCATACATCAATCCTCAGGAAGTACCTCGCTTCATCCTCGATGGGACGGATGTACCAAATTCAGGGCACTTTGTTTCGGCCTCTCAACCGCCCACAGGTGTTTCATGCGAGTGTTTCACATGGTGTCGTCTTGGCCCACTCAGTAGGATACATCTTCTGAGTATCTCGACGATTGGCTAGTCCTGGCGAGCTCCCGCTCGCAGTTGCTACAGGACAGGGACCGACTCCTCGAATTCTACCGCGATCTGGGGATTGTAGTGAATTACGTGAAGTCGGATCTCGAGCCCAAGCAGAGGATGAAGTACCTGGGCATGCTGATCAATACGGTAGCAAGGCGAGTCTTCCCCGCAGATTCGTGGATCAGCAGGTTCAGGGAGGCAGCAAGACAGTTCTTGTCTCGACAGGAGCAGCCAGCTCAGCAGTGGCAGGTCGTGATCGGTCACCTGTCGTTCTCTCGAGAAGCTAGTCCCTCATGCATCTTCACCTGTGGTCTCTCAGTGGAGACTAAAGGATGTTTGTCACAGCAAGGGACCCTCCCTTCTTCCCTGCGGAGGATGTGAGGCAGGACTAGCCTGGTGGCTGGACGACGGGAACCTCGTAAGAAGAGTGCTTCTTTGCACTCCTCCCCCCCCTGGAGATGTTGCTGTCCTCAGACGCATTGACCGAGGGATGGGGCGCACACCTGGAGGAGTTGCTGGCTGTGGGTGTGTGGGATCATCACGACAAGCACCTTCACATCAATGTCCTGGAGCTCTAGGCAGCATTCTTTGCTCTCCAAGAGTTCCGGGATCGTCTGGTGGGACACTCAGTGGTGTTGATGAGCGACAACACTACGGTAGTGGTGTACATCAACAAGCATGGGGGGCCTAGTGTCCCTTCCGCTGCACCAGTTGACGTTGCAGGTGCACGAGTGGGCCGTGGCACACTCAGTAGAGCTGTCAGCCCACTACATTCCAGGCAAAAGGAATGTAGTAGCAGACAAGCTCAGCCGTCGGGATCAAGTGATAGGAACCGAGTGGCCCCTTCACCCAGTTGTGGCGGAAAGGCTCTTCAACCTGTGGGGGCGTCTAGTCATAGACCTGTTCGCCACCCGGCACAACAGAAAATTCCAGGTTTTCTACTCAGTTGTGCTGGACCCATAGGCAGCTGCAGAGGACACTCTTCAACACCCGTGGGACAACCTCTTCGTTTACGCCTTTCCCCCATTCTGTCTGATTCGCAAGGTGATCAGCAGGGTGCTAATCACCTCGAATCTCCGGATGATCCTGGTGGCCCCCAAGTGGCCTCAAGCTGTTTGGTACCCCGACCTGCTGGCTCTACTCGCCGAAGCACCAAGGGAGACTCCCCCTGGCGCAACCTCCTGTGCCAGCCACACGTAGAGCGGTACCACCGGTCGGTCGAGTCCCTGTGTCTTCACGGCTGCCTGTTGTCCACCATCTCTTGCGAACGAGAGGCTTTTCTCGCAGCGCAGCAACAGAGATGGCCGGATACCTCAGACAGTCCTCTGCACCAGGGGAAGTGGGCCGTCTTCTGTGGTTGGTGTCGTGGATGGGTTCTCTCTCCTCTCAGAGCCACTGTTCAGCAGGTAGCGCATGTCCTCGTTTTTCTTCGCCTAGAGAAGCTCTTCTCTGTCTCTGCAGTTAAAGGATACAGAGCCGCCCTGGCACTGGTCCTTAAACTGCGAGGTGTGGACATCTCTTCTTCCTTCAAGATCTCCCTCCTGATGAAGAGCTTTGAGAGGTCTTGCCCACCCAGGAAACTCAGGCCCCCGGGGTGGGATGTGACTCTCGTCCTTAGGAGTTTGACTCGCAGAACCTTTCGAGCCACTCCGAGAGTCGTCAGACAGGGATCTGACCCTCAAGACCTCTTCTTGCTGGCCCTGGCATCGGCGAAGAGAGTAGGGGAACTTCATGGTCTCTCTTACAACGTAAAGCATTCCAGAGGATGGGGATCTGTGACGCTCGATTTCCTCCCGAACTTCGTAGCGAAGACTCAGAATCCTTCGGCCCCTGACGACCGGTTTGAGTCTTTCACAATTCCCTCCTTGAAGGATTTTACTGATGATGATGCGGAGAGATGCTGCTTTGTCCTGTGAGGGTGCTATGGCGCTATCTGAAGAGAACTCGACACCTCAGGCCTGAGTGTCGACGCCTCTTTGTTAGCGTCGGGGTTACCAAGAAAGAAGTTTCCGAGAACACTCTTTCTTTCTGGCTACATGAGGAGATCAGGAGGGCATACGACGCAGATGGTAGTGATGACACCCGTACCCTTCATCCGAGAGCCCACGAAGTCAGAGGTATTGGTCCAACCCTTGCGTTCCGCAAGAACTTCTCCCTGGCGCAGGGGTTTGGGCCAACCAGACCACCTTTACTTCCTTCTACCTTCTGGATATTACCCACAGGTCTTTGGACACTTTTTCCTTGGGACCCGTGGTGGCTGCTCAACAAGTTGTGTAGTCTACCCAGCACCCGAGCGGACAGAACAGCATCGCATCCTTGTGTGACTGCATGAATGAGCGAGTGAAAGAGAGTGTGACTGGCTGCTCTTCCTCCTTCGTTCTTCCTCCTCTACCTGTGGGCAGAGGGCCGTGGTTGTCACTACTCTGAACAGGAGGCCGATGCAGGTAGGCTACACAACCGAGCTCCATCCTATCCCTTTCATTAGGGATAGGAGTTTTTATCCACCACTCCCCAACAAGGGGGGGGTGGAAGCCAACAAGAGACAAACCCATGACTTCATCTTGGCTCTTGAAGTAGGAACTAGTTCTTGCATTTGTTGCTATTTATAAGAGGTACACTTGCCTCCCTCTTATAAATTTGGTCCAGAAGTCTGATCACTGATCCTGTGGTGCACACCCCGATCAGCTGGACAGAGGATCCCTCCCTTTGCTCTTACGACCAGGGAGGGAACCAAGGTAGGACAAACACCAGTCTGTTCATAAGACTCAGATTCCCCCCACCAATAAGTGAGTCTTCCTATTGTTAAAGGACCGAGGGTTTGTATACGTACCGGAACAAATAACAATTTGTCGAAAATTGTATTTTTCCTAACTATACAAATCTGAGGTCCTTTACATATAGTTCCACCTCATGTCACCCCTCACTCTGCATTTTCCTGGGCTGACCGCCAACTGCGGGACAAGCAGTTAACTACCGAACTCCCTTGTTCGAAGCTTACGACCTGTTCAGCTGCCGCTAAGTACCATTCCAATTGTTAAAGGATCTCAGGTTTGTATAGTTAGGAAAATACAGTTTTTGACAAATTGTTATTTTACTCTTAAATATTTTGACCAAATGTTGGTTCGTCATAAAATTCCTAGAATGAAAAATATTAATTCCTCCCCCCCATCGATTATTGGTTTTGATTCAATAATTCAGAGCTTATAAACACATCAACCACTTAATTGTCACATGCATATCACAAACTGGTTGAAAAAAGGTCAAAAGCTGTAAATGGGCACAAACCTTAGCCATGCTTTGGTTATAGCTAACTGCCAGTAAGTTGTTGACTTGGCTTCAACCTTTTTGTGATGTGCAATAAATTACAGACTAGTGTGTATGACATTTTACTGTATGCTGTGGATGAACCCTTACAAAGAATGTATGTTGTAAGTAGAGTGATTGCACATCAAGTTTGTAGCATTGAGCTGTGCTTCTACAGAGGGTATTTCAGACTGCTTTTCTAGCATATAATGAACTTAAAAATTGGACTTGTTCCCTGTTGTAGTTGGACACCTAATTTTTGTACTCACTATGTAAGGTCAGGTGGTATAGGTAAAACGATGTGGACTACCGCATAGGGAAATTTTTTGTATTCAACAAGGTTTTTAGACTACTAATACCCCACTAATATCCCAGTAAGTTTTCTTCATAGAGACACTGCTCTTATTCGCAGGTTCAGTACAGTACTGCACCTTGTGCAAGATGGTCACTTTACTCTCAGAATCTTCTAGCAGACGAGGGCCCAAAGAATGGAAAACAAACTGCAAAGACTCTGACTCAGGGGTCAGCTGTGAGGGAGAATGACCTTCGACTACAAATCACAGAAATGGGCTGCACGTAAATCTAACAAGGGAAAAATAAAGAAAAGGGAATCAAATCAGAAGTAAAGAAATGCCCAATGAAAATCTTCAAATAAACTGATAACAAAAGGTTACTTAGCTGTTATGTAGAAATCTAAGGTCAGTGTCAGGTTTGGGTACTCGTTGAAACCACTCTTCACTTCAGACAACCAGTGGGTAAAGATCTAAATAGGAAAGTTATTCCTTGTAAGTATGACTTAAAGCTAGATGTAAAAGCTATAAATTTTTACTTTTGTCTGATCTGCTTAGAGAAGGATGGCTTTAAATTTAGTGATCACTCTTATAGTAATCATAATTACAGGCAGTCCACGGCTTACGATGGGTTTGGCTTACGACGTTCTGAGGTTGCAACATTTTTCAATTATATTCATCGGAAAATATTTCCAGGGTTACGGCGCTATGACTCCAATCTGGTGGAAGAAATATGACTCCAAAAATGCAAAATAATCAATATTTGAAGGTTTTTTTTGATGAAAAATGCAATAAAAATGCAGTTTACGTAGTTTTTAATATACTAAAAGCATTAAAAGTAAGGTTCTCTTATGATTTTTGATGATTTTCCGGCTTACAACGTGTCTCAAGAACAGAATGCCCGTCGTAAGCCGGGGACCGCCTTACCCTGCAGCTGTTTACTCAAACCAAATTTCTTTGAAATATGACTGTTTTTTTTATGAGAAATAATAGTGCAACTTTGAAGCTGAGAGTTAATGGGGGCAATGATGCCATCACATGAACGTTGATTAATTTTTCTTGCAACTTCTTTTGATGTTTCTGGAAGATTTTAAAGTAATGTCCAACTGATTTTGACTTGTGTACAAGGATTTCATACATATTTTATAGCAGTGGCTTGAACATACATCACCAGGATCTGATCTATGTTTCCTTCCTGCAGGCAGATTATCTTGCAAAATTGCAGTCCGTATGAGTCAGAGCGAGGAGCCCCTGGACTTCGGTGTGTTAACACTTGTTTTGATGTTCAGATTAAGGTAAGGCTTTCTTGAAATTTAAAATTTTTCCATTGAACTGTGGGTTAATACATTTGTCTCTGAAATACAGTCGTTGCTTAACCATATTAAGTAGAATCTGATGTGGTATTTACATACATTAGTCCACCTTTAAAGTCCTTTTAAAACTTGTTATGTGGAATAATATAATCAGTAAAATTAGGTGGAATTTTCGCTCCCAGTTGTTCAACAGGGCATTTTGAAGTGGAATGTACAGTATATCATGTTAGATCCGGGGTATTTCAAAATATCCTGATGTGTGTTTAAAAACTCTAATGGGCACAATAGTTATTCAGGAATACCCAGTGAGCAATCCAGGTACCTGGGTGGTATACTTTTAAGGACAGGAAATTTGTGGATATCTTCAACACAATAATAATAATAATATTTAATGCAGATATAGGACTATTTGTTGTATTTTTATAAGTGAAACTAACTTTCCGACCTTTATTTTAGTGGAATTTGAATTACAATTAAATGATTGAATGCTTGAAACATGTTAACTCCTATTAAGCCAAAAGATCTTTATGCCACATAATGTCATTAACTTCATCATCCCTGTAGGAAACTGGTTACATCTATAGCTGGTAAACCTAAATAAGACAAGTACGTATACAATCTTCGCTACGATGGAGAACTCAGCGAAATTCTACAATTACCTACTATGACGAAGAGTGTAGCTTCAAGGAACAGCAACATTTTTGTAGAAAATTATCCCATTAACATTAATGTAAATGTTGGAAATGATTGTATGCTATTATGGTAGAGATATAACCAAAAACCCCTGTTAACTTGACTGTAGTTGGTTAGGAGTTTAGCCTGATATGATTTGTTAGACCGTTTATGTTCACATTTATTAATTTGTTCGTGCTTGAGTATCTGCTGTCCAAATAGCCCCCAAACAAAGTTGGTTTTATTTTAATTAGTTTTTAGTACTAGAATCACATAATAGCAGCAGTTGGGTAGCGTAGTATGTTTCATGATACATAGGTGTTTAAGTTTCATATTTCAGCATCAACTGTCAAGAGCGCCTCAGTGGCGTGGTTGGTATGGGGTTGGCGTCCCACCTCGGTGGTCGCGAGTTCGATTCTGGGCTATTCCATTTAGGAGTGAGAGATGTGTATTTCCTGGTGATAGAAGTTCACTCTCGACGTGGTTCGGAAGTCACGTAAAGCCGTTTAGGTTCCCAGGTGCCCTTGCTGAACAATAACCACTGGTTCCATGCAACATAAAACGCCATAACCCATCAAACAAACATCACTGTCAAGTATGTTGCAAAGATGCTATAAAAGTGTATTGGAGAAAATAAAATTATTGGCAGTTTGAGATATATATATCAGATCATTTTCTATCCGTTTAAATTACTTACTGTATCAGATACCATGCTTCATTATACAGTGTGTCCATCCAACTTCCATAAACTGAGCAATGTTAGCTGTAATCTGACTGTGCATTTCAAGATGCATAGTTTTTCTTGAATTTCTTAGTAATTTAACATCAGCCATCAGTAGTTCAAGATGTTTCAAGTGTATTTTACATAAATACTTATCAGTGTAACATCATCTATTAGGTTGTAGTTATGAATGGGTTTTGACTATTTTATATTGACGGTTTTTCAATGAAGTACATATTTACCTAGGACTCCTAGTTATGATATTTAGTATCCAGTGGTTCATTGTTTGATGCTTAGTTATTATTTTCAGTAATTTTCCTCAAGTTCAGAAATGATTAGAATTAGTATCTTAGGTTTTATTCATTTTGCGGAATAACCTCATGTTAGTCATTCTAGTTAGGAACAGTTATACGAAATAAAACTGTAAGATATGACAAATTTTTTTTTATCTATTTGTATTTTTCGTAGCTAAGAAACCTGAGGTTTTAACAATAGGATAATCTTCTAGCGCTAGCACTAGAAGATTATCTTATTGTTAAGACCTCAGGTTTGTTAGCTACGAAAAATACAAAATTGATTAAAAATTTGTTATTTTTGAAGTAGTTTATATTTTTTAAGTTAAAATACAAATCTGAATGTGGTATTATAAGGGGAGTGTGATGACTTAGTGAATCATATTTTAGGTATTAGAATTAATAACCTAAAGTAAAAAAAGAGAAGTTTTCGTATTTGTTAAACAGGACATTTTTATTGAATTTAAGCACACTCAATCATGAGACTGTTCTGTACTTGTTTAATGCTACATTTATAGGTAAACCTTCTTGAAAGATTCGAGTTTTCTTGAGAACTAGTCAGTATTTTTCACTTGACTAACCACTTCTCAGACCTTTGATATAAAAGAGAAATTCCCTCTCTTGTTGGACTTACTCAGCAACTTAGGAGAATTGATGTTTCAATCATATGCTATATTAAACAAGTACCTCTTGTCTTGTAAGGTTCTTATGATAGGCTGAAAAATTGGAGTAGGGTAGGGTGGTTGAAGGAGCTGAACAGCAAATGGGAGTTTAAAAGGAATTGATTGAAATTATGTAAAGGGAAGACATTTAGTAGCCATTGTCTTAAGAATAACTCAGAAGTCATATAAGTAGCCATATAACGTATAAGTCTTGTCAGGTACCGGTGTCGTTATCAAGAGTGAAGTCTTGACAGAAGAGTTCTGTCTCGTCTGAGGGATAAAATCAGTATGTACGGTGCAGTTATAATTTACATGGGTATATCTTGGATGCTTATGGCTATGTTTACGTAAATTTAGAAATTAATTTTTAATGTTTCTGAGTACGTAATATGTTTTTGTAAATTTTATAAACTTACAGTGCTACAGTTTTAGATGTATAGTGTTTTTTTAGCTTCAGGGTAGGGTAAATGAAATAATTTATTTATCTTTTTTTGTTGATTTTTAGCAGGTTTCATACAATTCCCATCAACTTTTAGTAATGTTTGTTGTTACAGTTTATCAAGGTATCCTATATGCAATTTGCTATGTTAACATGAATTGTTTGAAAAAACCTTCACATTAATTTTTTTAAGAGTTATACGGCTCATGCCAACCTAAAAACTCTTAAAAAAATGTTATTTCTTGACATACAAGAGCAGGGTTTAGTTATGTTAAGTATAAATAACTTTAATTTATTTCTACTGGATTTTAATTTATATGATTCAAAACAATTTTAGTTAATCTGTAATTTTCTTAAAAACTGAACTCTTTAAAATGTGAAATACCATTCAGAGGAAGACAGTAGAGGACTTTTGTATATCAGCCTTTTGCTTGGTTCTCACTAGGTCTCATAATTTTCATTTAGCTTAATGATGGCTAAAGTCCATTCACTTAAGGTAGATTCTTGTGCCTACGAGACGTTTGTTTGGCGGCCTCTGATTGGCTGGTACTGGGAGGTAGGCCGCTCGTTCAGTCTCATTATTTTTGTCTGTGGCTTAGAAAAACTAGCAATATGTTTATATTTCTTCAATAATCTCACGCTTTCTCAAGCTAGGAAAGTTTTTGGTCATGCCAAATGATTCGGTATTAAGTGTACAACTAAGTCATCTTTTTCTGAAATCAGTAAGATAAAACACAAAGGAATTACAATGAGTAAAAGTGGAGAGAGAAGTATTTGATTCTTTAAACCTGTTTTTACTTATCGGATTTTCCATCATTAACACGATCAAGATGAAATAAAACTGTATTTCCACACAATAAAGTCACCCTGAATATGTTGGTGCTTTGAGATTTTGGATGCATGTAGTATGTGAAGAGAAAATAAAGTATTTGTCTTTTATGTTGCACCCGTAAACGATTCAAGTTGACAGTATTGCCGAGAGAATATGATCTGCAAGGCGTCGTTGTGTTGGTCGTCTCAGCAAGAGATTTGAGTTGCCAATTAGCGATATAAGAGGTTGCAGTTTCGACATATTTACCATGTTACATCATTACATTTTCTTTAATTAAATACAACACAATTCCCATTATGACTGCCAAACATTTTCAATCCAATATCATACAGTATGTCTGGACATATCTGATAAGGAAAATAATAATGATCAGATAGATGCATCTGGTAACATTAGCCGAGATCTAGGCGGGAAGCAGGGAATCAGTCCAGCAAAGAAGTTGAACTCTGTGAACATACTTCGCACTCTTCAACTCAGCCTATAAGCTTTAATCAGGTTGTTTCAGAATATTTGTTTTTAATTTTAATTATATTAATATATTTTTAAACGAAAGAGATATCAGAGACTTATTTGAGTGATATGAAATATACTCTCAGTGAGTAATAAAACAGCAAAAGAATTAAGGAAGATTGACTTCCTTTCAGGCCGAGTCAAGTACGGATGAGCAACATAATAAGACATATTCTTAATTTTCTCTTCACATATTACACGCATCTAAAATCTGAAGGAATCAGCGTATTCAGGGTGATTGTATTGTATGAAAACACAAGTTTTATTTTATCTTGATGACATGAATTATTAAAAATCCAATGATAAATAAAAACAGGTATACAGAATGAATGTTTCCTCTTCACTTTTGCCTGTTGTAATTCCTTTGAGTTTTATCATATTGGTTTCAGGAAAAGATGACATAGTTGTACAACTTACCTATCTTGAGCAAAGCGTGAGATTATTGAAGAAATATAAACATATTACTAGTTTTCTAAGCCGCAGACGAAAATAATGAGACTGAGCGAGCGGCCTACCTCCCAGTACCAGCCAATCAGAGGCCGCCAAGCAAACGTCTCGTAGGCACAAAGAATCTACCTTAAGTGAATGGACTATGGTGCTAAATTCCAGGCAGATGTCCATTAATTTGTAATTTTGCAATAGACTGCATTTTATCCAGTTAATTGTTAAATTTGAAATTAACACAACAAAATAAAGCTTGAAGCTATTTACTGTAAATATCCAGTGTCTCCTTGGTTGTGGTATACCATGTGTACATTAC